>NW_019731571.1:551728-563764 GCF_002891405.2 Cryptotermes secundus | reverse complement strand
TATATATATATATATATATACATTTAATGCCATGTAAAATGTAAATTGTACATACTGACAGATTTATTACTGCTAACTTTGACTCTGGCAAACGACAGACCCGCCCTCTCGTCAGAGAGAGCGCCCCACATCAACAAACCTGCAACTGTCTGAGGGCCCCCATACACACACAGTTTGGCCTCCAGTTCGACCTGCACAGTTGAAGACTGAAAGGCAAAACTGACGTGTGTGGTGCGGCCGGCCGGCCAATCGTTTGGACTGTTGGCCTGTGGGAAACCCGTCAGTCCGTCAGTTCTGCCTGCAGGACCGTAGCACGTGACGTGTGTGACTCAACATTATAGGCTGGAAGACCGTGGTTGTGGCATGAAGCCTGCCGCTTTATCTGTGCGTGTATGGGGAGGAAAGGGAGGTGGTAAACTGTGAAAGTTTTGCCTGTAAGGTCGATCGGAAGGCCAAACTGTGTGTGTATGGGGGGCCTAACAGTAATAAAAATCTGGTCGTAAGCCCCACGTGGGTGCTTTATTCCAAGACAGACTAGCCGACTGGCGGTCTGTCGCAACATAACTCGACTCTGACTCTGACGAGGCAGTTGGGAGTGAGGAGGTGACCAAGGAGCTGGATATACAAGGATCAGCAGCGACCGTTAGTTGTGAGTCGAGAGCGTACGTAGATTAGCAAATAAGTGACAGTTTTATCGCAGTTGTAGTTAGTATGAATCGTTAGCCATGTAAAGAAGTACAACTCGTCGCACAGAAGACACCAAGTGGGTGGGAGCCTGAAACGTGTTGTGTGTGTGCGACAGATGGCTCTTGCTGTACAAACGCGATGTGAGAGACGCTGGCAGGCCATGCTCACCACGTTCAGGGAGAGAACAGCGGACCATCCGAATGCGAAGATGGGCGTGGATCTAGTGCGAGATTCTATAGTTAAAATAGGGCAGCCTATCAAAAAATTCGCCCAAAGTGAACGACAGTGATGCCAAGTGCAACCAACTAACGGAAAGAGCGGAAGCAGACAGGCACACACTCTGCAAGCTTCTGGATGCGCAGGCGCTATTTACCGGCCTCTCTCACATGTATGCAGCAACATACAAGGACATGAGGGACAGCCTTCAACCGGGACAGGAAGATGTTTCGCAAGCAAAACAAAACAAGCGCCGAAAGAGAGACAGAAACTCTGATGCTGAGTGCTGCACCAAGGAAAAAAAACCACTTCCAGCTCACCAAAACCCACGACCGGTAGCAAGGAATGACTTCTTTGCGCCACTCAAGGATGTACCCATGAAAACTGCGGAGACAGGCAGCAAAGGAAACTCACTGAACCACCTTGAACAAATTGAAATACGGGCAAAAGTAGACCACTTCCATCACACTAACATCGGAGGTCAACTTGATTGGTGTCCAGAGAGAAAAGGTGTCTTCCTGTGCCAGAAACGGAAGCCAGATCACAATTAAAAGTATGGTGGACTACAGGAACTATTTCCACTTTTCTATAATTTACGCAGAAGCGGATAAACCTATTAAAGCCGCTATCAGGCATCTGCCCGACAATAGTTCTGCAGAAGACATCACTGTATCTCTCCAGGCTATGTCGTCATCAGTGTAAAACAGATGATTGCCAAACGTCCCACTGAAAGAGTCACACACACCTCCCCCCCAGTTACTCTAGCTCCAGACATCTTCAAATTGCCTTCACCATAGTGTACCGGTGCTGCAGCAGAAGAAGAAGAAGAAGTTTCTGTGTTTAGACTGTTGAAGAACAGTGCCAGCAGTAGTCAATATATCTATGTAAATCATAGCATTCGATGCTAAAGACATTGGGAGGCAGGCCTATGAGGACAGAAAACAGTTGCAAGATTTAAAAGTTAAATGTGATTCTCTTCTCCGAGACCCACCAGAAACTTCATATGATATTTATCGGAAGACAGCCACAAAGAAGGAACTGCCGTTACAGATAAGAATGGCATCCCTCACATATACGTCGGCTTGCCCCCCCCACTCCTATCAGTAGAAGCAACAGAGATCTGCATACACTGAACTGTTCCTTGCGGCCGTGTATACTTCTCCGCCAAGACTGTGGAGTGGCACAGACATCAGAGAGCCATTACGTTTTAGAAATTAGTCTATCCTAGCAGGTGACCTGAATGGAAAGCATCCTGTTTGGAATAGCAAAGTTTCAATATCTTGGAATTATTTGTTTGTTCTAAATTCGAACTTTAAGTTCCACAATGCTCAACGCATGACCCATCGGATGCTCCCAACATCAGAACGTCATAGACTCAGATCACCTACCAATAATGTTCAGCATTCTGGACTTTGTTGGGACGAGGACAGCTTTAGATCCAGTTGGAAAACTGACAGACTGAGATCTATTTCAAAATCTCGCCTCTGAACTCATGTCTCCCAGTAACCAAATTCACTCTTCTGATAACGCTGATAAAGCAGCACGTGACTTTGCAGCCTGTACAATCTCAACGTACACGATGTCGATTAGGAAATCTATAATTTTAGACCCGAAATACCTTTTAACTTCAATTAAACATAGAAGAAAGCTCAGAAAATTATGGCAAAATCCACGGATCTAGCATGCAGTAAACTGTGTCCCTCGAGATTTCAAGAGAAAGGTCCGGAAAAGAGCGCTTAAAATATGGGAAACAAAGCAACAAACTGCGAAGTCAGACCTCAAGCAATATGGCCTATTGCAAAGTCCCTCACAAAAAGGGGGTGGACCAAAGACGCCAACTGCAATTCATGGTTCCTTAGGTCCCACATTCTATCCAATCAATACTGCCAACAAATCGCAGATTGCTTAGGAAACCAGTTCAGAGCGCATGCGTGACTTGTGTGACTGTGGCCATAGGTGGTGACGCGCAGGCTAAAGTCGAAGTCCGCCTGGATACCGTCGATGAAGACACCCCTGTTAATTTCTGTAGAGCCCGTGAAATCGGTCCTTACGAACTGAATAATAATGTCAGAGACACAAAATGGTCTGCAGCTGCACAAATAATTTCCATTCCTTCAATTTCAGTTCATGTCTCACAGCGAACTCTACGGTTTACAGAAGGAACAGGTTCACAGTATTAGCGAATTAAAAGACGTACTGAGCATTGTGTGGGGAAAAGCTGATGAATTGAGTTCATATAACTCATCTTTCATTAATACTAATAAAGGACAGAGCAGGTAAAGTGGCATAGGAAGGAATTTCATAACAAAGAGACCGCCTTACAAATGTAAATGTATAGAAGGCAGATGAAATGGAAGGATCTGTGCTTCTAGCACCAATTTAATTATTACCTTTTCTTTTGACAAAGTGACGCCTTTTCAGCATCGCTGAGGGTTACATTAAGTTAAGATTAATACTGTTCCAATTAGCGTTTCGTGAAGCACATCCCGAGTTGCAGGCACGAACGATAATCGGAGACACATTTCGTTTCAATGATGAAATTCTTATAAGCGATGTAAAAATTAAGTTCTTGCCTCACAGAAAAGATTGTACTTACCAATTAATACTGTAAGGTATAGCTCCATTATTAGGCAACGGCTCAATAAACACGTTCCTGGGGAGAAAAATTCCTGTTAAACTACCCGTTGTTAGATAACGCCTACAATAATACGCGACAATAATAGACGGCAATTGCTAGGCAACGGACGTGTTTTCCGTGAGGTCAGATACGAGGCTGTATAACAGTGACTGACTCTGGCTCCAGTAGTTCAGCTGGAGAGAGAGAGAGAGAGTGTTGTGAATTTGTATAGTATGGTCAGAAGTCGAGAGTGTCCAATCGAAGATAGTGATTTGTGAACTGTTGTAACAAGTTCTATAAAGGTCTAATAAATTCGATCATCAAATCCAAAACCCGTTTACGCAATATGATATATATGACACTACTGTTTTTCGCCAGTTAATCGCTGTTTATTGTGAAAATGTTATGAAACACACTGTATTAACAAAACGAATTTTGGGAATGTTACGGGAGGTGTTACTCGATGTTGTTTAAATGGTTTGTTCCTGATCTGTGTTCTCTTTCACTTCACAACCCATAAAAATAACCTTTAAGATTTTAACTTGTAGATGTACAAACGGGATATTGCGAATTATTTGCCTGTTGTACTCTTCCGTTACTATCCCGCAAGATGCCTGAAGTAATATTAGCAACGACTGAGTGTCTTGCATCCTACATTATTGCATAAACTGTAAAGAGAATGTACATCTGCAAATTGTTCTCACTTCACGAAGGAAATTGAACGTGCTCACTGAGAAAGAGGCCTCACTAGTCACTTCAGCACTTCACCATCCAGCAGTCAGCAAACAGGCCAACATTATTGCTGCCCTAATGACAATGCTTATTCAGTTCAGCTTTGGACAAGTGACATTAATAATTATTAAATTCAATTCGTGTTTATTTACGTACAAACTTAACAGCACAGAAGCGAATTACGAATTTAGCACGAAGAGATAGAAAGACACAAAAATAACTAAAAAAACAATACAAAGTTTTATAGTCTACATTAATTACAAAGTGAGCATGAATAAAGATACAGAAACAAGCGCAAACAGACAAAGCCACAATATGACAGCGAAGAACAATTCAAGTTTCAAATAGAGCAGTATACAACAATAATAATTCAATTCAGTTCGTGTTTATTCCAAAGTACTGAAGCGAATTCAACTTTGGATCTAACTAAAGTAAAGTATAATGTGAGCATGCATCCAAGGGTTGAATAGTTAAAGGTGATACTGCGAATTATACCTAGCATCTTAATACAGTCTGAAAGTATTAAATTTACATGATCATTAAAATGAAGTTTAGAATCAAGGTATACGCCCAGGTCTTTGACTGAATAAGTTCGAGTTATAGTGAAATGAAGAAGTTTGTACGCGTATATCAAATAGTTTTCCTGGAGAACGTTATAACTTTGGTTTTGTTAACGTTGAGTTTCATATAGTTCGCTGCACACCAGCTACATATACAGTCAACGTCAGATTGCAGAAGATTACAATCTTCAGGACAGCAAATAGCACTGTAAATTTTAATGTCATCTGCAGAGAGTAGGTACCTGGAGTGCTTAATTGAATCACACAAGCCGTTTATGTAGACATTGAGAAGCAGAGGCCCAAGAACAGATCCTTGTGGAACACCGGACAGTACTTCAAAGGGTGATGAAATAGTTTCACCAATACGGACCCGCGACTGTCTGTTGGTTAGGTAACTGCGTGTCCAGTTAACATAACCACCAGAAAATCCAAGGGCACTCAGTTTGTGAAGAAGCACGGAGTGGGGAACGAGGCCGAAAGCAGAAGTTAGCTCAAAGTAAATGGCATCCACTTGACGTTGAGAGCCAACCAGGGGAGTAATAAAATCAGGATACGTTACTAGATTGGTGGTGGTGGTCGTGGTGGATTTACATTTTGTGAAACCGTGCTGGCAGGGATTTAATTTTACCTTGCGGTCGTGTGAAACATGGTCATGGATAACATACTCAAGTAATTTCGAAAAATTGTTAAGAATCGAAATAGGTCTGTAGATGTTGACTGAGGCACTATTGCCTTTCTGAAAGATAGGAACAACTGCCGCTTGCTTCCATAACGCAGGAAAACACTGTTGAGAGAGACTAAGAC
The DNA here is from genome assembly GCF_002891405.2 of Cryptotermes secundus. NCBI lineage: Eukaryota > Metazoa > Arthropoda > Insecta > Blattodea > Kalotermitidae > Cryptotermes > Cryptotermes secundus. The sequence continues at coordinate 558,148 of NW_019731571.1, read as the reverse complement.
TGAAAATATGCTTCAAGACAGGTGCTAGTATGTCAGAACAACCCTTAATGACAAATGCAGGGATGTTATCAAGACCGACAGATTTGGATGGTTTCAGACGTGCAATGGCTTTAAAAATGTCTGAATCAGAAATAGGCGATAGAGATAGAGACCCTGAAGATGGAGACGATACGTTCCTCCGAACTGTCGGTTCACACAAGATTTACACTGCGCCATATCCCAGAAGAAGTCATCCTTTATAGTCACCGCTGTGAAAACCTTCGATCTTACACAGTAAATTTTCAGTCTGTCGCAGGAGAGAGCTGTGACTCAGACCACCAGTTTCCAACTTATGAACTGTGGGTGGTGAAACACGGACACTGTCCATGTTCATATGCCTCCAGCTCTACCCTGCTTGACAGTCGAACAAACGTTCACATAATTATATAACAAACTTCTTATGAAGTTCAGTCCATTTTTCACGTGACACCCGACACGCCCGACGCGATTCTCTTCGTTCCTAATTTCCTATTTCCATTTTCTCCATTCCCTGTTCTTTCATGCATTGCTCGTTTCATCCCTCCAGTTCGAAACTCGCCCTTCTCCATGCACCTAATTTCCTGTGCTGCCTTCCCATTGCTCCGTGCTTTCACAAATTCACTTCTCACTCCTACCAATATGTACGGTCGTCAAGGCCGTTGAAGTGACATACAACTATTACGGTAGATTTATCGGAGTCGGTTCGGAACCTTTTCCCAAAATCAGTTTAATTGCATGAGTTTAGAAAATATTTGTAAATGAGTTTTACATTTCCATCTCAGAATAATATTGTGGCGTATTTGCTCCATACAAGAACAGCTGAGCAACAGAAACAACCGTTGCTGGGGTTATGCAACCCGATTCTAGGCAACGGCTCCGTAAACACGTTTCAACGCTCAATAATGGAAACTGTGTCTTAGTGGACGAATGTTACGCGTATAGCTCGTCGCTAGGCAGCAGTCAGCGCGCCAATGAACTAGCTGGGTAGTGAACACGTAACTTGTGTTTTCTATGTGGTCTGCTCACGCAACGGTAGAACTGTGCTTTCTATGTGATCCGTGCCGCGGCTATATAAAAGAGATTCCTACAATAACTGGGGGCATCAGAAGCTAGGAGTATTTGAGAGTACAGTTTAGAACAGAGGAGTACGGAGTGATTGAAGACGAAATACGTAACAAGGAGACTTCATAGTTATTTGAAGCGTTAGTTTCTGTGTTGAGATCCGCTGCCAGGGGACGATTAGTGAAGACATAGAACGGTGAACTGGAAAGCGTGTAAATCAGCGATAGCGCTATATTAAGTGTGATTAAGAGAACTTCTAACCGAAATGCCAGTAAATCCAATCATCCGATATAAACCGCGTTATTTTCGTCACGCGTACCCTCTACTCGCGACAATACAGTTTTTTCGCGGTTTTACCTGTTTTCAGAGAAACGTAATCCCTCCATTTTCAGGATCGAAATGTAAACCAATCTGGACTGTTTTCTGCTTGTTTCTCGCTAGTCACTTGTTTAACTTCCTCTTCGGTACTGAAGATAGACGCATTACGTTCCTCCGAAGATCAGTAAATGCCTACCAGACTACATGATGTCACATTTTTGCATAGTCACCGCCCAGAGAAGAGATAACAAAATGTTATCTCTTTAGGCATTAAATGTAGGGTGGTTTGGGTTGGAGGTTTTGCTTTCGTGTGAGCTGGTTTGCGAGTTTTTCCCGAACGCACTGGGACAGTGCACGAGCGCAGGACGCTGTCGCTTGTTTTGTGATGAACGTTCAGGGGAATCACACAGTGTGTGGCAGCTTTCTCACATGCTCATTCTGTCCTTGGGGCTTTGCCCTGTATGGTTATGTAAATTTTCCTATATACTTGTGCATATGAGTAGCGTGAATCAATGTTCATGTCCAACAGGCTCACGGGGGAAGAGTGGGGGCTTTTGCCCCTTGTGGTTTAATAGGGACAGTGCCCAGGGGAATTTTGTCAAAACGGACCTTCCCAGGGATATCGAGAAAGTAATACTGTCCAGTTAAGAACAGAACTGAATTAGGTCACTATGTTATGTTACGAGAAATTCGTGTATGTCTTCAATCAGTTTATCCAGACACGCTGACTGGTCGTTCCCCCTCTATTATTCGTGCTAGGTTTTCGAGTCAAGATTTTGCATGAGTTTATCGTTTGATGGACGCTTGCCATATGACAAACCTGCCACGTTTCACGACGTGCTGTGCCGCCGCACTCTGCCTTTACTACAAAGTAACGTGTGATCCAGAGATAGTTTTAACAGTTCTCCAGAGATTACTGCAATATTTAGATTCTGATGTCATGAAAATGGACAGATTAACTTTAATAATTTTACGTGATTTAACCAACGCAAATAAACTGGCTGCACAATACAAGCTACGCAGGCATTCGAGATGTAATTACTGATTGCGTCTCAGATGATTGATTACAAATATCACAAAACATACACGCTTTGGTTCCGTTGTTTTCACATAAAATCACAGTTAAAATTATCATATTGTGATTTAATTCATTACCTTCTTAAATTAGATCTTACTTACTCATGGAGCTGAGCCCCTCTGGAAGAGCCGCCAATTCTGCAGCTACTCAAGAATTNTCCCAGCATTTTATGGTACCCGAAGGTTCATTACCGTGTTCACAAGAGCCCTCCACTGGTCCCTATCCTGAGCCAGATCAATCCAATAGATACCATCCCTACTATCTCTCTGAGATCCATTTTAATATTGTCAACCCACCTACGCCTTGATCTTCCCAGTGGTCTCTTTCCTTCTGGCTTTCCCACCAATATCCTATACGCATCCCTCCCCTATTCGTGCTACATGCCCCGCCAACCTCATCCTCCTTGACTTGATCGTTCTAATTATACTTGGAGAAGAGTACAAGTTATGAAGCCCCTCATTATGCAGTTTTCTCCAACCTCCTGTCACTTCATTTCTCTTCGGTCCAAATATTCTACTCAACACCCTGTTCTCAAACACCCTCAGTCTGTGTTCCTCCCTTAATGTCAGAGACCAAGTTTCACACCCATACAGAACCACAGGCAAAATTATCGTTTTGTGTATTCTAATTTTTATGTTTTTGGACAGCAGACGAGAAGGCAAAAGGTTGTGGACTGAATGGTAGCAAGCATTACCCGAGTTCAGTCTCCTCTTAATTTCCTCCTGAATCAGGTTTCGATCTCTTATCGTTGTTCCCAAATATCTGAACTGTGCCACATTTTCAAAACATCTGTTTCCTATCTTTATGTCATTATGCAGAAATTAACTGTGAAATTAGGAATCTGTTAATAATGCGTAGGAACAAGGTACATCTGGAATCTGCCTGTGGTTATTCGTCTTTGCCACATGGGCCACTAGTTCGTGGTCGCTATTCACAATATTCTGTAAATATTACAGCTCAAATATTTGTATCTGTTCTGTTTGCAGTCAATGTGTTTACAGTTGGCACAAGGGTCTGGGTTATAGCTCAACAAGCAACCTTGTCATTACTCGTCTGCTGGTCCTCAAAACCTGTCCATACTTTCAGTTCCTTCTCCCTTTTCCATGCATTCCTTTCCCGTTTCTTCCTTTTGTCTTTCTGTCGTCGTTATTTCCTTTCTCATTCATTTTCTTTGTGTTCAAAGAGCAACAGAGACAAGTGTCCCCCAAAACATGCCGTTGCATGTACAGCATATAGACGTCATGAACCTCGACGAAATCGATTTTTTCGGTAGATGGTTCTGTGCTGAATATTGGACAAAAATGAAATCATCTGAACGGTAGAAAACGTTTAGACGCTGGGCCCGTTGCAAACGTACCGTTGTTTTCCTGAAGATACCATTTCGGGTTATGGGCTCCATAAAATGTATATGAATTGTAGGCAGAATCGCAATGGCCGCTTCAGAGAAACTCTCCATGTTTTTCTTATCAGGGCCTCTGTTATTAAAGCTGAAATGTTCAAACTCACCGCGCGCCGACCCAAAAAGGGTGAACTCTTCAGTACTGATTGCTAATAAGCACATCCAGCCGTTGCAGGGCTAGTGAGGCACACAAACATGCATGGACAGAGCCGACATTCTTATTCAGGGAACCCGAGAAAATCTCCGGATTTACTTACTCACTATCAGAATGCCTTCTCATATACACCACGTGACTAGAAGAGCAAGCACACGCTGCCTTTATAACTGCAGATATGACTGATGCGTCGAGGCGGCTTGATAATCAACGCCATCTATTATGTGCTAAGAACAATCACTTGCTCTGTGAGAGAAGGAAAATATTCTCCATAAAACCGGATTATTTTCAAAGAAGAAGCAGAAGAATTTGATATCCACTGAAACTTGTCAATATTTCTTCTGTAAAGGTTACAAAGCGTATACTTACATTATATGGAAGAATGTAGCAGTAACACACGGCTATTCTGGAGCTGCTCGGCTCGCGCATGCGCTTGTTATGCCGAGGGATTGCTTGTGGTTGCTGCCCTTCCAACCTTCCCAATTTGGGATTCACCAGTCACTGTACCATTCTACGCAAATCACAGTCATAAAATAAACAGCAAGTAAACGGAAAACAAGCGCACATCCATCTTACTCTACCTCACCTCACCTCACTCCACCTCACCTCACCTCACCTCATCTCTGAGTCAACCCCGGGGCCATAGTGCAGCTGGAAGGATTAGGTCAATTGAAAAAATTCAATGACCTCATCGGGACTTGAACCCGCGACCTTCCGGCTTGTAGCATAGTGACCCCACCCCCTCCGTCGCCTTTACTTTCTTTAAAACACTTGACGGAAATTGCGCACGAATATGCACTTACAGGCCGCTGAAAATTAGTAACAGCAACTGTGGGACCATTCTCGCAGAGACTGCCCAAGCAAGCGCACACTGGCTTTGTGCGTTTGAATATGAATACACTTTCGTATAGTCCATTGAAATTTCAAGGTGTAATTCTTCAAAGTAAACTTCGCAAACATACCTGACCTCGATCTAACTTAAAACACTCCGAAAAATCAACTGTTCTACAAAAATACTACCTCATTTAGAATAATTTTATGAACTTCATGAACACCCTCTATCCGCTAACGTTAGCACTATCTTCGCCGACAAGCGGCGGTCACTCGGTCGGCATAGTTCGCTTGCGGACTCAAGCCACGCAGTTTGTTTTGTTTGTTGTCTATAAAACAAATATTTTTAAAAGTTACAAAAACTGTTCTTTATTCGGTTTCTTGCAGCCATATCCTGACAAACCCTAGCAGACCTTCGTCGTGTGACTTGACTTTCAGACGCAAAATAAACGAGGCCAGAATCTTTTTAAATTCTATTAATATACATTATTTCCACACGACCGTCATGTACACCATTTTTTGTTCACGGACAAATTTTAATCCTCCCTCGTACTAATACTCAGTCGCAAGTTATTCTTAAAATGTGAAACAGAGGAAGCCGGCATAAACTTCTACGTAAACAGCTCCAATCGCCAATTACAGTTTTTACAAATAACTCCTCCATTGATCCACTCTTATGCACGAAGTCATTATTTCGTTAGGCATGCAAACTGTTAGCAGTACCAAGGGGTAACAGTGTTTTCGGCAATAATCGAAATTTTGGCATATGCATCGCCGCGTGGTGGTCCTGTCCGTAATCGCTAAAAAAAAATTGTAAGACAGAATGAGAAAAACTTAGATCCCGATCTGCAATATTTAGATAATTTTATGTTTGTGTGTTTCGTTTCATGTACAATATAATCGTAATTTTTACCAGAAAGACTTTTCTGCATGGTGAATATACGTGGTGCAATCCAAAAGTTCCCGAAATATATTAATGAAAACTATTACAGCTTACCTAGATCTTATTCTGCACCATCACCTTCAAAGCAGTCCCCTTGGGAGCGCATACAGCGATCCCAGCGTTTCTGCCACTTTTCAATTGCATCCTGGAAGTCTTTCTTTGTTAGGGTGTTTAGTACCGTCTGCGTTTCCGCTTGAATTTCCTCAACTGTATCAAATCTTCGCCTCTTCAACTTGATTTTCATCTTGGGGAAGAGAAAGAAGTCTCATGGAGCTAAGTCTGGCGAGTACGGTGGGTGGGGAACAACTGCCATCTTGTTTTTAGCCAAAAATTCCTGAACAATGTAAGCCTATGCGGTCGTGTGCTGTCCTGGTGGAGTACCCAGTCATTCGTGCGCCACTTCTCTGGACGTTTTCTCCTCATGTCCTCCCTCAAACGCCTTAGAACATCGCGATAGAACTCTTTATTGGCTGTCTGACCAGGAGGGACGAACTCCTTATGAACAATCCCGTCAATATCAAGAAAACAGATCAACATGACTCAATGTTTCTCTTGACTTGTCGAGCTTTTTTTGGCCGAGGTGAAGAAGGGCTCTTCCATTGCGACGATTGCTGCTT
>NW_019731571.1:494672-551721 GCF_002891405.2 Cryptotermes secundus | reverse complement strand
AACTTTCGCGACATGTTCTGATGTGGTGCCAGTTGACGGCCGTCCCGAACGATCGTCATCATCAGTCGATGTTCGGCCATTTTTAAAACGCTTATACCAGTTGTAAGTTTGTGTCTGGCCTAAACTGTTTTCACCAAAAGCTTGCTTCAACATTTGGTGCGTTTCTGCAGCGGTTTTCCCAAGTTTGAAACAAAACTTTATACAGAGACGCTGCTCTCTCAGGTGAGCCATGGCAAAACCGCAAACTCACGGAAACACAACAATGGTAATACGTTCACCAACAATAAACCCAACCACTCAACTAGCCGCCACTTTCCACACTGATTCAAGAAGGGTGTGTGGGAAGACACCTAGCGGTGTTTCGATGTACTCATAACCATTCGCGCGCAAAATTCAAATTTCGGGAACCAAGATGAAAATATGGGGAATAAGACTGATATGGTAAAGATAAAAGTAATTGTGTCAGGGCTTGAAAGTGTACGGAGAGGTAGGTGTATTGATCCACGCATTCTTAAATTCGACACTAGACTCAGTCATCACTGGCCAGTTTCACGATTCTACAGCTGTGCCAACATGGGTAGGAGATTGGGTGGGTCCCAAGCGCCGATAGGAAGCTCTGATGAAGAAAAAATCTCGTCCCTGTAGGGAATCAAACTCCGAGTCCTCGACCGTCCAGCCCGCAGTACGCCGTTACACCGACCGACTAATTTTGCTGCAGGTATTGTGGACACAGATTTAGGAGTTGGTTCAGGCTCGATCTCATGGCAGCGACGTCGAACTTTACATTGTAACACCAACTGACGGCTGAGCTGCGTGTATACCGCCATTCTGATGTCCTCATGGACAGCAGTACCTCCATCTTGCAGCTAGCCGCTTTACCGAGCGTCCTCTCAACATTTCAAGCTTCACCTAGTTCAGTTTTATTCCCCCCCGGAACTCGGCACACGCCCTTTCACGTTGAGATGTCTGTCTTACTCAAATGTTTATTCTCTCGCGGAAGAACAGATGCAGATCATTAAATGCAGTTCACGTTTAAACAGGGCTTTATTCTTCCTCCTCAAGAAAACGAACTTACGCTTTAATTCTAGTTCCTCTCTCGGTAATGTTGGGTTATGTTTCGCTATTAAGTTGTTACAGCCGGATCTACAAATTGCTCAGTAGATAACGGCAGAGTGTTCCTGTCAGGCAGAGTATCCGACTGAACTGCTTGGTCATGAAACGCCTTTATTGCGAGCAGAGGCTGTTTCTAGCAAATGTAAGGAACAGGTAAGAAGTTAGAAAATGTGAGCAGAGGTAAACATTCCAGGGCGTTCGCCCCCCCCCCCTTTTTAATTATCTCGAAAACCATAAGATTTACGACAAGAGCATTTCGGACAGAGAATGCGCGTTTCATTTTTCGTAGGGTGTTTCATTTTCCTCTACAACGTCTGTTCCAATATTTTTCCGTCCGATCAGTACTTGAGTTACGCTTGCAATGGGCTCAGAAGTGCGTGTAAAATGTTCGATGTTGCCGTCCAAATTCATAATATACAGAATTTATACACGAGGAACCGGGCTCAGTCAGTGTAATGACTGGACTATGGATACAACGACTGGAGGATCCGTATTCGATTCTCGACAGCGACAGCTCCCACACCGGTTCTGGGGCCCCAAGCATCCTCCTGTGTGCAAGGGCTAGCGGGCTCTCTGTCATCAGGAAGTAAGCGGGCAGCGAATTTCGTGTTTCCGAATCAAAAATAAGAATCGTAGACACCGAAGCTAAGAAACTGCGAGAAAGTGAGATTTTAGGCTCTCACAGCGGTGAGTATAAAGAGTGTGTCGTCATGTGGTCCGGTAGACGTTAGGACGTTTAGGACGAAATTTCACTGTGATTGCTGCTTGCTTGGCATACCCTTCCACCCCGAACATGGAGGAAACACGTTCCTCTGCTACCACACGATGCCACTGTCACAGACCAGAAGAAAATCACGTCTGGACTCTCAGAATATAAAACACGTTCTAAATTGCAGATCAAGAAAACAAGATGGTGGGAATTCAATGATGCATTACACCACGTAGACACATGGGGGAATGGAGGTCCAGCTCCACGTATTAAGCTCCACGTATATTTAGATAGGCGTGAGAGATGAGCTGTCTGCCCCAGCTGCTTTAGCAGCAGGTATCCACTGGATAGAAAATTGCGAGGGCCCCAAAACCAGTCTTTGTGCTGTGGATAAGACAAGGAACGCAGCAACTGTATCATCCCGCATCCGTCCTACTGAAATGATTATATTCTTTTGGTATGTGAGGTGGTGTAGTTGCAGAGATATAAGTGGGCACAGTCCCCGTTCCTTCCTTCTGCGTGCTGTGGGCTTCCCCACTTCTCCCAAATAGCATGTGACAGACAGAGGCGCAGCGGCAGACGTCATAGCATTGCCAGAGGGGACGTAAACAAAGTGGAGACGGCATAAGCATGTAGGTAGAGTAGAAGGATACCTACTTGATAACCTGCCGCAATCTTAATTCTATAGAAAAACGTAACAAGAATATCTTAAAAATCCACAAGGAAGTGAAAAAAAAATCCTCTTCGAATTCTTCTTTGTTGAGAAACCCGTGCAAGAGAGGTAAATGCTGTAGCAGTTAGGACACCGTGTAGTCTGGTATGTGTGTATCAGTGTTTCGAGAGACATGCTGTTTGCATCCTGAAGAAGGCAACGTCTCAAGAGTAACAGTCCGGCAGTCCATACGCAACGTGGCAGAAAAGCACTGCCAGCCGACTTCAGTGTGCAAGGAGCAGCAGCAGAGGAGGGGCGACTGAGGACGAGATGGGAAGGATAACATGGAGAGGATTAAGGAGTCACGGAATATCCTCAAACTTGAAACTTGGCAGTTTGTCAAGAAGCTCTAACCCGAGATAAAAAGTCAACTTCCGATGTTTGAAATTATATTAAAAAAAGGGGGGGAGCACCGCCTAACCAAGCATTCTGACAATGGTGTATAGCCCGCGGGATTATTGGGTTGTGGACTTCGTCCATCGTCCGGTATTCTGAAGAACACGATGTTTCGGGAACTGGATCTGTTTCTGTCCTCAGGTCAAGGGGATGCGAGATATTTACTCAGTTGGGTCCGTTAGACTTGACCAGAATTTTATGACTTAACACAACTTCTTAGAATGAAGACGTACAAACACCAAGTAGACCACGTGAGGGTGGGGTGGGGTGGCGGGATGTGAACTGATTACCACAGTTCCACTTAAGCGTTGGTTCTTGCGCTAGTGGTGCTGGATCTTGTGGCTCATCAATCCAGTCATTTAATTAATTACAGTAATTATATCGTTGATTTTGTATTTATTAATCGGGATTTGATATATGGCTACTACATTTCGACCTGAATCAAATTTTAATGTGTACGTCTAATACCGTGATAATGTAGAATTTTCTGGATTTTGACAGCACCAAGAAGTATGGAGTTTTGGAGTTAATGGTCAGTCATTTGGAACTCAGTAAAGCTCGTATAACCCATACGTAAGGTTCTCGAGCCCCTGAGACCTAAGCTGCAGTCATTATGAAGTGGTTGCCTTATTTTAATCGCTACATTTAGAACACACAGCGTGGTGGAAGCTCTAGGAGTGCGTGGGTGAAGGGCGCATCGAAGCCAGCGGCTTCTGACAGCGCTTTCTTCTCCGCAAATCAAACAAAGAAACCGCAGAGCTCGTTCTGCGGGCTATCACTCAAGTGCGCCAGACTGGGTGTGGCCAAAGTATGTGTACTCGCTAGACCCTGAGGACTCCCGTTCCACGGCCCAGCCAGTTTTCACAATCTGCATCCCATTCGTCAAGCAGTTCTAACGGTGGCGTCCATCTGAAGATAATGAACTCCCCAGAACAACTGGGATTTTGGACTTTGTCCATCGTCCGGTATTCAAGTAACCAGAAAACACAATGTTTCGGAAATTGGATCTCTTTCCTTCCTCGGGCGAAGGAGGGCAGACACCTCTTTTTTTAGTCCCTTAAAAAGGTCTAAACTAAATTACTGAACCTGAGAGAATAGATGTTCAGGTCAAGGAGGATGAGGTGGGCAGGTCATGTAGCACGAATGGGGGGGACGAGGAATGCGTATAGGATATTGGTGGGAAAAGCAGAAGGAAGACCAAGGCGTAGGTGGGTGGACAATATTAGAATGGATCTTAGAGAGATGGGATGGGATGGTATGAATTGGATAGATCTGGCTCAGGATAGGGACCAGTGGAGGGTTCTTGTGGACACGGTAATGAACCTTCGGTTTCCATAAAATGCTGGGAAATTCTTCAGTAGCTGCAGAATTGGCTTCTCTTCAAGAAGGGCTCAGCTCCATGAGTAAGTAAGTAAGAAAGAGAATAGATGCCCCCCTCGCCCTATGACGGAAACAGTTCCAGTTTCCTAAACGTCGTGTTTTCTAGTATCTAGAACCCCAGATGATGGACGAAGTCCAAAAACCCAATAATTCCGAGTGTTATGCTCCATCATCCGGACACTTTAGTATAACTAATTACATTGATTATTCTACTTTACCCTGAAGCTGGCGGTCGGTGGCTGTCTCTGCACTAGCAGATATACAGATTTGATTCAGTCATTTTCGCCAGTGCTTTAACACACCTGTGTGTTCGAAATTATATATATCTATACATAATTATAAAATACGAAAATGAAAAGAAGGAAGCCCAGAAAGGGCGGAAGGGAACAGTGCCTTTACAGCGTGACTGGCAAGGCAAGTTACTGCCACCTCTCGCCATTATGCTGTAGGACTCTGTTCTCTTCATTCCCCTGCCGATTTACCCTCGGATAAGGAGTTGCAGTTAACCAAACGACAGAAGACTCAGCAGGCCCCAGAACCGGTGTGGGTGTGGGTGCTCTGCAGAGAAAATCTCCTTCCCCTAACGTCAATTCTATCCCAGTTTCTCGATGTAGTCTGGCCGATCGCAGTGGCCGGCCCAAGCGGTCTAAGCCGTGAGCCGTGTCCGTCCACTTGAAAACTGGGGTCGTGGGTTTCGGTTTGCATTTATTCTGTTTGCGTTGTCATGTGTAAGTAGCGGCCTCGCGACGAGCTGATCCCCCGTCCACGGTGTCCTACCGACTTTGTATAAATTAAGAAATTGAAAAAGCGACCCAGGTCCTAATGACCATACAGAGAGAGAGAGAGAGAGAGAGAGTGATTTTGTGATCTCAAGTATTAGGGCCGTTGGCCCTAATTTGTTGTACAATAAAGGAAATTGTAGTGTATGACTAAATTGTTTTGAAAAGTTGAAGCTGGAAGGATGGTTATAATATGGCAACACTGTAAATCATTGAGAACAGGTAGATTTTTGGTTTCTTGGGGTGGGGTGAGATTATGTCCACTTGGTACGCCGTTCACTATTTGGCCCTTTGTACCAGCCCCAGATAGCAGATGATGATTGTGAAGCAGTTTGTGGAATGGAGATTGGCTGGGGGGAACCTAAGTACTCGGAGAGAAAATCAGAGCCAGTGCCACTTTGTTCATCACAAATCTCACATGACTTGACGTAAACTCGAACCCGGGCTGCCGCAGTGGGAAGCCGGCGGTTAACCGCCTGAGCAGGGATCAATTAAGATGGGTGGTAGGATTACTTACTGGACACTGGCACCCAAAAGAGCACCTTTTCAAACTGGGACTGACAGGGGACCCAGCCTCTGAAAGGTGCCTACAAGAAGACGAATCAGCCACACACATCCCACGTGACTGTGAGGCCATAGCTTATTTAAGATTTTGTCATCTGGGTCAGTTCTTCATGGAACCAAGTGACTTTTATGAGGCCCCCATAATGAAGTCCTACATTTCATTCGAAGTGTAGGATTAATAAAGGGCTAATCCAAAGGGGCGCCGGTCACGGTAGCCGAGTGGTCTAAGGCGTGCAGTGTCTTCGCTCGCTCGGAAGCCGGGATCGTGGGTTCGAATCCCTCTCAGGGCATGGATGTTTGTGTGCTTTTTTCTGTGTTTGTGAGGCCTTGCGACGAGCTGATCACCCGCCCAAGGAGTCCTACCGAATGTGTAAGATCTAGAAAAACCGAAGTGAACGGAGAAGTTCATGGAGGTAGGCCTAGGCCCACTGCGGCTGTAGTGCCAAGGGGGAAAAAAAATCCAAAGGGGAAGCACAATAGATCACTGAAGGTCGCAGTGCAAGGGCCGGTTTTTATGGCCCACCGATTACAGAGAGACACACATACAACCGCCTGTGCTGTGGCACAGCCATTTTAGGACAGTTAAACCTGAAAGCCATACGTTACAAGGCAAACTTCCCGTGGAGCAGTTGCAGAACTTTCCAAGTTGTGTAAGCGATGCTAGCTCATAGACACCCACCCCACAGAGGCAGCTCAGCCCATATCCACTTGTCTGTGTAGTAGCACAGTGCACATACACACGACTTATTTACGCCGTGCGTATACTGCCCAGTCGTACATAATACAGTGCACATATTCATTTTTCAAATTTTTTGACGAATTTCAATCAAATTTCATATTGAGTGCCTCAATTAAGTGTCATCCAACACATTTGCACTACATTTGCAAAAGGCCGCTAAACACGCGCCTGTTCTTAGATGAGAAATATTTCTTAATGGAAAATGCCCTATTAGGCCCTCTGTGATAGCCCACTTTGCGCCTTCCAATTTTTGATCCACCACACCGTTGGAGGCCGTCCTAAATTTTTAATTTCCTATAATCTGTTATAACACACAGAATGGCGAATGCACGAACATGTGAGGTGCCAGAGACGCTAACGACAATTAACAGAGGTTTCTGAAGTGGAAGCACATAATGGAAATATGTGTAAGTCTTCTGTAGAATGAAGAAGCAAAAATGGTGACTGCAAGAAATCTATAGCTTTAAGCTAATGAAATGCTGAAGTTGGGAACATGCAAATCCTGTACCTAACATTCCCTATAAAACTTTGTCTATAAATCAAGTGAGCCAGCAGTTGCGAACAGGACGATGTCATACCCAGCAATTCTGGAGCCGGGATAGCGACTGGCTGCGGGCTGGAAGACCGAGGGTTCGGAGTCCGAATCCCAGTAGGGTCAAGAATTTTCTCTTCTCCACGTCGTCCAGACCGGCTCTGGGGCCACCCAGCTTCCTAGCCAATGGTTAGTGGGGATTCTATCCCCGGGGTTAAAGCGGCAAGGGCGCCAAGCAGACCATTCTCCTCCAGCTAATGCCGAGGTCAAGAAAATGTGGCGCTGCGAATTGTCCGCAACTGCCTGTTTAGGCTGTGACCTTCAACATCACAGAGACCGCAAGAATTCTTATCCCGAACTCCGTAATCTAAACGTTCGCCCCTTCTAAAGTCTCAAGTCCACATAACCATCAGACGAGCTTTAATGGTTTCTCAAGGTCGCCAACATTTTGATCTGCCGTAAACACGCCAGTTAACACCGTTCTGACGGTGGCTATGACGAGTGTATCTTAATGAAGCCCCTTTAGCTTCATAATTCCATTAACTTTCGGCAGCAGGGAGACACAGGAACTCGGAGGAGTTAGTGCCCAGCATGCACAGTTGTCCAGGGCTGGATAGTCCGCTTGTTCAAGGAATGGTTTCCTTATACCGAAACTAGGAATCTTCACGTGCGGCCACACAGAGCGCTACGTACGCTATGTTCGGTAAACGAACAGAAAAATATCTCCCTTTATTGCCAATGTGACTGGCCACACAGGCTTCCGTACGCCACGTACGCTATATTCGCTATGTTAGCTGCGTCTCAGAGTGTTTGATTCTCGGCTATATTTTTAAAACGTCACGCTGGACGGGCATGCGCACTGTTCTCGCTTCCAGGTGTCAGCTGCGCGCCTCAGTAATTTCCCACTCTGATTACAACACGTGTTACGTATAATTCAGGGCAGTATTCGTTTAGATGAAAATGACACTGGAGGAATTAATTGAAGTAAGGAAGTATCCATGTTTGTGGAACAAAGGGTTAGAAGAATATCGGAACCAGAACATGCGGGATAATGCCTGAGACATGCTTTCTGGAGAACTGAATACACCAGGTAATGTACAAACATTGTTCTTTGTCTATAAGTGAAGAGCTTAAAATATTTTCATCAACCCCATTCATTCGGAAATATTCTTTAAATTTAACTTCATCTTCACGTAACTGCTTTATCAGATGATGAAATTCAGCAAACTTTGTTCTTCTTAAGTTCACGCCATGCACCCACTTCCTTCTACGATTACACAAGGAAAGTAACAGCAAAAGTTCATGGTCGGAATCATCGCTGCCCCCCCCCCCTCGGCACACTATCGGCCAACATCTCATTCAAGACTGAGCAGTTTCGTACCAAACATAGCTTTCTGTGTGGCCACGCGGTGCAGCGAACACAGCGTACGTAGCGAACATAGCGTAGCGCTCTGTGTGACCGCACATTTACAGCAGTGGCTATGGACAGTACGGACTCTCGGGACCTCGCGACGGAAGTGCTGTTCGCAGCGGTTTCCGCATGCACACCGCTGCCCCAGATCTACGGCAACACTGCAGTACAACCTCGTGTAAGGTGACATAGCTCTCTGAATGGGCATGTTCATGTCAGTTTCCTTTTATCTACAGTACTACCGGTATGGTGAACATCGTCTACCATCTGGGATGATATAAACACGGTGGTTGCGTCAGTGTTCAGGAGCAGTTCATGTTCAAAACACTGGGCACCATTGTACCGGCACCTTATCAGTACTAGACCGGAAATGCGGCCTCTGGAACACCAGGGAGCATGTTCATAATGAATGAAGTATTGCCGCAGACCTTTAGAATAATTGAAATGTTCATCACAGCGATTCTTTTTTTATTTTGCCGTTAATTCTAAAGGCGCAACAAGGGAGCTTCTATTGTTGACAGTCCGTTAGAGACCTACTTGTAGGTGGACTGATAAACCTTTGAAGCCAGACGTTCAGCTACATAGTATTTATATAGGGTCATATGTACACGACTGTTTCATGGGGACTCGAAAGTTAAATTAAAATAATTAGCTCTTTGAAGCCCGAAATTAGCTTGAAAATATTTAATAAAATGAGTTCCTCCATCATAGAAAACAAACTGTATTTCTATTAAAGAGATTATCAGGTTAAAGCTGTTTAGGGAAATGATACTTCTTTAATGTGAGGATTATGAGAAACACAAAAATATATTTTCTGCACGAAATGTAGATTGTATTAATGTTACAGCATCTTACAACTACAACAACCAGTCCTCATAACACTCTTTTTTCGATGAGATATTTTTGAGAAACTTGATTAACGTGAAGGGCTGTATTTTCTGATACGAAATAGAATAGCATTTTCGTCACAATATTGAGTATTGACCACAACATACAGTTCCTCCGAAAACCGTCCAGTAATTTCACAGACGGACAGAACCGACGTCTGGCCCTCGCCACATACACTTGGAAAGGACCGCACAGAAAACAGTGCTTCCCACCGTTATTGTATCGTTGCGTGTTGATTTATTGCTCTGGAAATGTGCTTACGGCGCCGTTGTCTAGCAATGGCAGCATCTTCTTTCTTCAGTATTCCCGCTTTCAGCTTGTCATCCTGTCCTTTTACAACATATGAGAAGTATATATACTAACAAAAGTTGCATTATTACTGTACAGCATATCAGGAACCATCACCTCATCAGTCTGTGCATCCGTCTTGCTGTTGGCACTGGCTTTGGGAAGTAAAGAACTTCACTTTAGCGTGATCCCCTGCGGCTTAACGTTGAAACCAAGTTTTGTGAAAATTGATCACCTTATTTAAAAATTATTTGAAAAGAGACATGTGCCCAGCTACTCTCCCCTTAAGGAAGGAAGGAAAGAAGGGGAACAAAGGCTGAGGCAAATTTATCCCAGCACCAGTAACAAGGGGCCGCACTGAGGCCGAGTGGACAGACCCTCTACTTCCTCTATGCAATGTTAAGGTTTCCCTTTTCTGTGGAATGAACGAACAATATTTGTACCCAGATTTGACTTCCTAAAGGTGCAGATGCTTCTGAAAGATCTGATCCCTGAAGAAAAGTCTTCCTCCTACGTTCCTTGCTTCTGTTATTTCAATCCCGACGGATATTCTCCTGTGGGATTTGGTAAAAAGATGCTGGAATCACATTAAGGAGAGAAAGCAAAGACTTGACAGTAATGGATGGTTGCATGGGTTCTGTTATAACAGGATTTAGTACCTACATCCGAAGAGAATATATTCCAGAAGATTCGTCTGTGTATTGAAGAAACTTTTAACATTAGTACTACAGGGGTGTGTTCTCAGCCTTGGCAGTTTATCATTTCACAGAACATAAACTTGAAGACGTTCCTTACCATTAATAAATAAGAATCCAGAGGCAAGCTTCACTGCCCACTCGGGCAGCCAAATCAGCGGCAAACTGCCGAAGGCGTTTCCTGTTATCGCGATTCACGACTGTTTTAACTTCACAGCCATGAAAACGAAAACCCACACCGACCTCCACCTGACACTCACAGGTTCCATTGGGCGTCTGACGTCATGGTCTTTCTGAGCCGTTAGCTGCTTTATCGTCATCAGCATTTTAGCTCGAGCGGTGACATTCCAGACTTGTATTAGGAAGGTACCCACTTCGAATCTCGGCCCGGACAGCGATTATGATGAGGTTGTCATGGTTTCCTTCAATACCTTGAGGTAAATCCCAGGATTCAAATGGGGCACGCCCACTGATCTCCCAGTGTCTTGCACTACCATCCTCTCTTTGAAAGCCAATAGTCAGAGTTCTTGATGTATTGTCGCGTGTCCTGGTGACGCGGCAGTAAATAGCGGGTTCCGGATTTGATAACGGGATTCATTGGATAATTTCACACGTCGTAACTACATTTCCTTATTACACTTTCAAGATTGCTGTATCCATGACACAAAAACAATTATAATACATCAACTGCTGAACTGCCCTGAACGGCGTCTTCCTCACGAATCCTGTCTTAACAGTCATTACTGCTTCGTACATAGGTTCGGCACGGCCCACCCACAGAAAACAAATCAATTGCTCAGCAGCGGATATCATGTATTGTTGTCATGCGTGTCCAAACATGCAGTGCCTATCAACGGACGCACTACTGTTGCGCATTCGTTGCTGTGATAAGTGTTTACAGGTCTGTCGCCCAGTAATGGACTCCTATTGTTTGATGCGCGTTCGTTGAAACATGTTTACCTATTCGACTCCTAGAAACAGCCCATTCACAAAATTCATGTAGACATGTTGGACGTAGGTTGCTCACAGTGTAGCTATGTGGCAATTCAGTGGCGGGTCCTGAGCTTGCGGACAAATGGGGCCAGGGTGTAAAACCTACCCCTCCCCGCATGACTGTATTTAAGGGGGAAAACCTTGGTTCCCAGGTTTAACGTTGAAAACTTAATGAAATTTGGATTTATACTGTAATAAATCTACTTTGTATATTAGAATTGAAGTTTTATTGAAAAATTTCTGTATGTAAAGTACAGTATTTATTTCAATTACTGAAGCATTTACTTTGTAGTCACGTCAGAGATTGGTTGTGCTCAAGATGGGTCTGTGATAGCTGAAGTACGAAACGTAGTTCTTGCACGATAAATTGTCCACATTTCGTCCAAAGACGAACGTACAGTACTGTATTGTCTTCCTGACTTCTTATCAGTGACACGCTGTCAGCTTGCATACAGAATTGTCATGTTGTTTGCAGTCTGCTGTGAAGTGATACGCAATGTGCACAAAGAAGAACTCGCGAGCATGCATTACATGTATGGTTTGGAGGCGCGTCGCTTCTATCAGGAACGCTACCCAATTCGCAGATTGCCAGACCGAAAGACATTTGAGGGAATCCATCACTGCCTATGCGAACACGGGAGTTTCGCACGTCCACCAGGCACAAGGGGACGGCCAAGAAGTACAACCCCTGAGGACGAGGAAGATGTACTCAACGCTGTGGATCAAAGTCCTGGAGTCAGCACAAGGCGGTTTGGCTTGCAGAAGAATATCCCGCACATGACGATCTGGAGACTGCTATGAGAACAGCTCCTGTATCCACATCATCTACAGCATGTACAAGCCTTGTCCCCTGCGGATTATCCTGCAAGAGTAACGTTCTGCCGGCGGTTCCTGCGACAGTGCGGCGTGACGCCTAACTTCGTAGTTGTTGTGTTGTTCACGGATCAGGCTACATTCACAAGGGACGGAATACAAAATTTTCATAATCAGCACGTGTGGGCGGACGCAGATCCCCGTGCAACTGTCCAATCGTTCATCAACAGAGGTTCGCCATTAACATCTGGGCAGGTATTGTTTTGGTGACGATCCTTCAAAGAAAATCGTCACCTTCCCTCTGGTACCGGTTCAACAAGTCCTGTGCAATTGCATAACATTGCCATTGTTGCACCTCGGACATTGTATGGGGTACCCAACGTGCTACAGTTTTGCGGTATCCAAGAATCTCGTGCAGAATGTGGAGCACGGTTTTGTGACATACGTCTACCTCAGCAGCTAACTCCCGCGCAGCCCATCGACGGTCGACATCCAGCAAAGAAGCAAGAAGCTGACTTGTGTGGTTGTCAACATTGGGTTGTCCTGAACGACATCCCTCCCTTCACGGAACAATTGCACCAATCGTGCCACTGTGCGATATGGCAAGGCAGCATCACCACGTGCTCCTCGCAGTCCCTGATAACAGTTTTGTGCACTACGACCTCGTGCAACTTCAATTTTTATCCAGGAGCGTTGTTCTTGTTTCGTAAACATGTTGTTAGGGTGCTTGAACCGGGCTCCTGCACTTCAAGACGATGCCCAGTGCACCTCAATGAAACACAACCAGAGCCACTCACTGCACTACTTTAACTGAACTTCTGCTGTCAGCTACAGAGGGCGCTAGTGCCACCTGACGCGCATCTTTCATGTTATAGCAGTGTTGACACTACTTTTTATCCAACCCTTGTATTTCCGCATGTAATGAACCCCTTTGCTTATGGCACCTGTGCAGTTAGCTACATCAAGTAGGATTTCGTTGGTTTGACGATCACCAATGGCTGAACATGGTCTGCAGTGCTTCGCTGCACATTCCCTCTTATTCCCGCTGCAATACTTTTTACTTAGACGTGCAGTTGTTTGAATGACAGTATCGGTGATATCTGCGGTTAACCCTGTAAAGCACAGCACTGTTTATATGTACCATCTGTTTCGACTGTAAACAGCTCTGCAGTTGACAAAGTAATGTTTGTGTTTCATACGATTCGCACAAGAAACAGCCATTATCCTCTTAATCAGTATTAACTGGCTGGAATTTGTAATAGAGTTGCAATGTTTTCTATGAAGTAATGACTGAATTTTTAAACATTACTCATATGAATTTCGGGCTTCAGAGTCTTGAAGAGCTATGAAGAATTCCGTCTTTGGGATGAAACCTAAAATCTTACGTCTTGAAGAGCTACTTCGCCCTTTATTCCCGGATCTGTGTGTCATTTGGCTTTTTCATTAACCTTCCTAAGTGTGTCCTTAACAATGCATCAGTTTTTCTCGAGCTCTATAAGCACTTGATATGATTTACGGTTTCCTCTCTAACCCCAAAATGGGTTTCGCTTCTTCAACTAAATTATCATATTTTGATCATAGAAGAGTAAGTGCTCAGTGTTTATATCCTTCAGCTTTACATGTGAGCTCAGACGAGACTGTTTCTTAAGTTGTTTTGACCACGTTCCTTTGTCCACCGGTGAATGTGCCGCGTCACTCACACATAGAGAAGGCTCTGCATTCTCCTTGTACTGCGCAGTGAAGAAGCTTTCCTTTTCCTTACAATACTGTCGAGAATCTTCTTTCTTCTACGATAAATGCATCTCGGTATCTTATCGAAATGCCTCTCTCGTGTTCAGACGATCGGACTATCAGCTGTCTTTTGCCTGGCGATTCATCGTTCTCCTTTATACTCATGTTTTACATAATTTGTTCGCTTATTAAAGTCATTTTCGACATGCATTTTATGTCACTGTTCCAAATTATTTTCCGGGCACTGTAGCTTTGCAAGAATACTAGCTCATTTGACTTCAACAATACTTAAGAGATCAGTTCAGTAAGACGTTACTCAGTAACGCTTACACGATCCTGAGACACCCCTTCAGTGTCTGAAGCATCCTCTTTGATTCTCAATATTTCAGTCAACAAAGTGCTTAATTTTCGTTCAAGGTTGAGTCTCTTTTTACTCTTTCACGTCTTTCGGTCTCTTTACCCACCGACAGTCAACGAAGTAGGGGAGGAGTGATGTTTTAAATAGCGTCAACAATGTAGAGTGTGGGCTTCATTGTTTACTAACGATCACTTCACAATGAAGGAAACAGCGACCAAGAAGATAAAGTGCTGTAACCACGCAGGTACAGGGTACGAAGTGAGGACGGTAAACTCTAGACAGTAGGTGTCACAATGTGGTGCCGCCACATACCTCAGGAAGTAGTGACAGGTGAATATGGAGCAACAGTGGAAGGATAATCGCATAGGAGAACCGATGAATCTCATAGGGAAACCTACTCCAGTGCCAATTCATCCACCGCAACACATGATGTCACTTGGGATTGAACCTGAGGCTCCATGGTGAAAAATCAGTTTGTCACAGCCTGAGCTTATGACACGGACAAAGGTAGCAATGATATCACTGCAGTGCGAACAATGTAATATACATTCTTCTAATTACGTAATATAGAGATTCATCCACAAATGTCGGTAAATTTTGATTTGAAGAATTACTGAATTGGTGATGATGACGTCATGGCCACTTTCTGTCGGACAGCAAGCACGAATGCATTCTTGTGCAATCGTTGGCAGCTTCACAGGTCTTCCCTTCCACCACGAAAATGTCACGCTCTTAGCTGAGTGAATATTGCTCTTCGTATTCAGGAGTCTCGGGTTCAAATTTTGGCCAGTGATTGAGGCTAGCTCTTTCTAAGGGACCCAACAGAATAGGTGTTTTCCCTCACCTGAGGACGGAAACAGATCCAGTTTCCGAAACGTCGTGTTTTTCTTAGTTATCTTAAAAAGCGGGACGATGGATAAAGTCCGGAACCCAGTATCTCCAAGGAGACGATTTCTTGCCGCTTCTTTTCAACTTTGCTTTAGACTGTCCAGGAACGCCAGGTGGGACACATCAGCTGCTGGTCTATGCTGACGATGTGATCCACTAGATCACGAAACTGGTACAGTAAAGGAAACACAGAAGCTGTAATTGACGCTGATTGGTCTTGAAGTGAAAGCAGAGAATGCAGAGTATAAGCATTTACGGTAATGTCTCGTCACAGAATGCAGGAAAAAAGTAATATAAGGAAACCTAACAGATCCTTTGAAAATGTGGCACAGTTCAAATATTTCGGAACGACAGTAACAAATAAATATTTGGTACAAAACTAAATCAACAGGAGACTGAATTCGAGTAATGCTTGATACCATTCAGTCCGGAAACTTTTGTCTTGTCTGCTGTCTAAAAATCATAAAGATTAAAATATATGAAAGTATAATTTTGTCTTTGGTTTGTATGCATATGAAACTTGGTGTCTGACACCAAGGGGAGAGACTGAAGATATTTGAGAACAGGGTGTTGAGGAAGGGACTAGGACCGAAGAGGGATGAAGTATTAGTTAAAGCTCTAGTACTTAGAGCTGACAGTCCAGGAAAAGCTGCGCCGTGGATGGGCAGGTCCATTCGTGAAAGTTGAGGGGTGTTGTGATAAAGTTATGACTCTAGGAGTCGTATTTGAGTGTATTATTGTCTAATTACTGTATTAATATTGTGACGCGTTACCTTACGTCCATCGCCGCGCAACGGCTACAATGGAAATTGTTGAGTTCCAACAGCGACAAATCGAATACAAACAGACCGTTGCGAAGGAGCGTTCCCGAGGCAACGGATTGCCGAACACGTGAGTTTGCAATAGGCACTTCCATGGTAACGCAGAGAACACAGAGCTGCTGCCTAGACAATGCAGAAGCAACGAACGCGTCTCCCCAGAAATGAACTACAGAGAGTTCGTTGCGCCCGTTACGTAACAGCGGACAGTAGAAACGAAACAGTGAGGAATGGTGTCTGGTATCCAGTCCGCAGAACACCTACATAAGCCGAGAGCTACAGAACAACAAGAAGTTGTGTAGCTCTCGGCTTATGTAGGTGTACAGAGGCCTTGTATATATTGTACATAGAAATAGGAANTATTTGAGTGTATTATTCTCTATTTACTGAATTAATATTTTATTTTATTGTTTATTTTTATTCGTTGATTTTCTTTTTTGTTTATTTATATTTGTACATTTTTTCTGTCTCCTTTAACATGCCACCTACACGAAGTAAATTGAGTGGAAAAGTGTTGCATTCACAATCAAGAGAAATTGTTAGTAATGTATATAAGTATATGAAAGAGGCTGGGCCAACAATTACAGTGAAGAACACTGGAGTGGAAGTAGCAAAGGCAACAGGTGTATCGGAAAGTAGTGTCACAAGAATAATAAGAGAAACAAAAAATATCGAATCTGGGCTTCCACTTCCTTTTCGACACCCCATAAAGAAAGATCTAGGAAATTTCCACTAGGCACTTTGGACGACTTTAACGAGTCTGTGGTGCGAAGAACAATTAATGACTTCTACATAGTCGAAAAACGGAGACCTACCCTGAAAAAAGTTCACGAAAAGTTGAAGAAAACGTTAGATTTTTAGGGATGCATCTCCACATTAAAGAAAATTATTTTGAAACTGGGGTTCCGCCGGAAGAAAACAAAAAATAATCGGACATTACCGGTGTTGCCCCTTTAGAATAGACCCGTGTAATATATAAATACAACTCTTCATGTATATAACAGTGAAAGTGTATAATAGTGTATAGTGCATAATAGTCTGCCATTCGGCACTTAATATCGGATGTGTGAACATCAACGAGAATAAACCGCCATCACTATGCAACACAGTGAGGTAAGAAGTTATTTCCTTTTGAGAATGCCTGTACTGAATTTCCCGCCACACTTGTCGGCACGCTGGAGCTCTCCCCTCCACTACCAATACTTCTCCTACTCCGTGTCGGAGGGCTGTCACCTCTAAGTACTAGAGCTATACATATTCCCTTTAGTGATTATCGCGGGTTTCAGTTTGCCCTGGGGAGATTCCCCGTTCATCCATCCCAGATTTTCTGGAGGCTTCTGTAATATTTAACAGTTCAGTTCCCACGTCATGGTTAGACTGCGTTGCCTTCACAGGAGCAAATGTGTTGATGCGATATGTTTATTTTGAGACAAGGGCGACGCTCTAGACCTGTATACTGGAGATCCTCGATTCAAGTCGGAGCCAGATGACCGACCCTGCTGAGGTCAGCAGTGGTTTTCTTCAGTGCACGAAAGCATATCTCGAGGCAATATTCCAATTTGAACATGACCGCTTCATTTTCAATCCTTGCAGTAACTACATTCGGCGCTGCACAGCCCCAGTTTCCCTGAGAAACCACAAACCAAACATGAAAATGTAAAAGCAAATACTGATGCATCTGCTGCCCATAATGAAGAGTCATGCAGGTGACGTAAATACACCTCAGTGTACACGCATACACGAGGAGGAGCCTGCGGAACGCCTCTCGCGGCCGTCCGGACAAGGGCTCGGCGTCACCGACTGCTGAACACAGACGTGACTCGTCACACGTGTCAGTTGTTCCTGTTGTTAGAGCCCTACTAAACATAGTACGTGGTCATCCCCTTCATAGTACAGTGCCACAAAATTTACTCCGATTTTCCAAAAAAAGTAGAGAAAGCCATCTAAAATTGCAGAAGTGATTTGAAAGGTTAACGTCTGAAACATTACATAATCATTTCTTAGATTAGCCTTATGAGATTTTAACTGACCCTAGACTAAATGTCTTACAGACCAACTGATAAAATAAAAGAGCTAATGTTCAATTGCAATGAACGTCTTCTTATGCCATGCTTTTAAAAGTCAGTGTGGGTAGCCTGTATACGTACTGGCTGATCGTGGGGAAAGTGTTTAGTTAATGTAGTACAAAGCACGGCTGACAGTCTGTATTGTTGTCCTGTAAGGGCGTGTTTTGCTTGAAGGGCAGTGGGGCAAGAGCTGAGGCAACTATGGCAATAGAGTGGAGAAATTAAATACGAAAAGAATACAGAGAAAGCAGGGAAGGAGATGAAATTAAGAAATTTGTTATGGAAGTTTAAGCAGGCTTTATAGAATGAATTAATTAAAAACTGTTATATCCCGTTCTGAGCAAAAGCACTCTTTCTTTGCAACGGCGTGTACAAGCAAGATGGACGAACGCGTTAAAACCAGAAAATAGCAATAGAATATTCTGATGGCGCAAGGTAGCGAATAGTTTGCTTTTTTACATGAGAAAGGCAAATATGCCCAGGCAATTTCCCTTCATTAAGCCGGTCAGGGTAGCCGAGCGGTCTAAGGCATGTACTGTCTTCGCTCGCTTTGAAACCGGGATAGTGGGTTCGAATCCCACTCAGGGCATTGATGTTAAGTTTGTGTGTGTTTTTTTTTCTGTGTTTGTGTGCATGTAGAGGTCTTGCCACGAGCTGATCACCGGCCCAAGGAGTCGTACCGAATTTGTAAGATCTAGAAAAACCGAAGTGAACGGAGAGGTTCGTGGAGGTAGGCCTAGGCCCACTGGGGCTGTAGTGCCAAGGAAAAAAGAAATCCCTTCATTAGGTTTACCGACACCCTTTTTCACTAAATAAGTTACATCTTGATATGGTGGTAATAATAACCTAGCAAATTGAAGCTCTTAAATTACAATGACAACTGTAGGTACCACCTGATTTAATATTAAAAAATTGCTGGATTTTCGCAATAAACTGTCACTTTCTCTACAAGTATGAACATGTTCGTCTTTGTGGTGGATATGCATTGTGTTTTCTAGGAGAAAGAAACTGAGCTTTCAAATTGACTTCATTTTGAGATTGGCCTGAATACACATGCGAAAGTGATACTAACTGCTTTTCGTTTGGCCGAGGTGAAGCGTTCAAAGAGACTGTCGTAGTTCCATGGCCTAGAACAGCGGCCCCGTACCTACGGATGCTGCCTGGCAACAAGGGGCAGGGGAGTGTGCGCTCGCATAGGGGGCACTTTTATCTCTTCTTCCTTTAGTACTTGGTTCCATTCTCATATATTGCGTTTTCACATTCCCTTCCAATTCTGCAGTTTGTGTTATTTCTGTGTCCTTGTTTCCATTCTTTTCGTCATTTTGCCTGAAATCCCCTTCCGAACTTTCTCTTATTCACTCCGGTTTGTGTTTCCCACTTTATTAATCTGAAGTTTGTTCCATGCTTCTTTCGAGAAATATTGAATCTATAATTTATAAACGAAAATGTAATACGTTCAGAGTTTTCAGAAGCACAATGCTGCTCTCCAAAAGAATGCATTCGCCCCTTTGCCTTGCAACTAGCTAGTTACATTATTACTCCTGTATTACGTGCTGTAGGTTTCCCTCCTAACTGAGACACAGAACTGTCTGAATTCTGTAAATAGCTGATGAACTGTTACTTCATTTTCATTTTGTTTCATTTCTCAGGTTTCTTTAATGGATGTTGGGTGTGGTATAAAAGGAAATTGCTTCTTAGAAGAGAATGGTAAGGCATAATTATTCAACGAAAAGATAAGCGGAATGTGTTTATTTTATGTCATCTCCCGTGCTCTAATTAATTTTGGTTCCAGTGTCTCTCTTTCTTAATACAGCCACTAAGAAATAAGAAAGGAACAAGACATTTTGTTGCTGTGAGTTGAGGAGAGGAAGGCCGTACCCTGGCGTGGTCAGGCTTATGAAACAAGTTCGTGAAGGGATTTTTCATTATTACGGCGATGAGTATGCTGAGTATATGACAACCTGCAGTTCTCTAGATACCTCCCAACGTTTCGCAATAACCTCCTCTGAAAACTTTGAATCTATCTACCAGACTACACAGCCTCACATCACAGAAAACCATAATCTTATTATTGTCGCCGTGGGGTCTTCTAGTTAGGGGAAAGTGCCCTAATTTGGGGAGGTCTCTTGGTATCGGTAACACGTGCTGCCGCCAGCCGGCAATCACTCTCGGAATCACTGTAGCGACCAGGCTAAAGTTTAGACAACTGAGGAATGTGTTCGTCTCCCTCCGGGGCCCACTCGGCCTCCGGTCCAGTAGGTACCAGAAGTTCTTTCCCGGGGGTAAGGCGGAAGCGTTCGGTCACTCACATCCTAGTAGTACTGTGGCTCAGAATGTGTGGAGCTATACTCGACTGTCACGTTTCCATGGTGTGGTGCTTAATTAAGCCCAGAGGCGACTGTGCCGCGTTTATTGGTAGAGATAAAAGAGCGATCTTTCTAGACGAGAAAAGTAAAAATACGATAAACCCCGGAAACAGCAAGTGAGAAAAAATAGTCACTAAATGGGAACGTCTGAGTCGCATTTTATTTTCTTCTAGAATGGTTTGTTTTCAAGTTCCTTATGTACGAATCCTTATTTATTTTACGAACATCTTCCGATTTATGGGCCGCGTTAACAGTACAGGCCCAGTGGCAAAGGTAAATCCACCCTCAGAATCTGGGACACAATATCCAGGGTACATTTAGAATAACGACTCTTTTATGGTAATGTGTGTGAAACTGAGGGGGCTGAGTGCTGCTCTGTCTTTGTTGCAGGTGAGTGACCGTCCTTCCTGTTGGATTACAGTTGCGTGCGTGTAAGAGGCTGTAGGAACTCACTTTGAATCGCTCGCATCAGTGAATGGCTGGAATGATGCCCCTTGCAGTCAGAGTGGTTAGCAGTTGCTGACAGAACCTCCAGGCCGCATTCTGAGGTACCCACGTTCCATTTCGCTTAGCAGTCTCATGTGTAAATATTAATCAAAGATAGGTTACACATGGAAACGGGCTAGCTTTCAGAATTATCTGTTTAGAATTTTCCGATAATTATTTCTTATTCTGTATTATTTAGGCTACTGTACGACTGCATGTTAATGACAGAGAATATTAGAAAATGCATTGGTAAACAGGGTGGATTTCCGTAATTTTGAAACAGTAGCTATTAGTGAAATCTACAAAATGTTTGTCAGGTTATATTTTGTATTCTAATATCACGTCACCTAATTGCCAGCTGTTATATTTGGTTAAGCTCTGGTTGCAAGAAAGTTAAGAAAGGAGAGGTTAGATATCTTTGGCAACGTTTGTTACTGTAAGCAACGTTTTCCGAAAACAAGTTCTGTAAGTTTTAGGACGGCTTGCTGCTTGCAGTTACGAGACTTGTTGATTTAGTATCAGTGTTGGTGTCCCTACAGAAATTCCCAATTCACTAAGGTCAGGTATTTCCGACGGCCCTTGATTTTAACAGTTTCCCTTTGTAATTTTAAACTGCTAACCCGGTATCTTCCAAGTAGAAGACAAGAGAATTGCCGCCACACATACGTGCTCCTTAGGACGAGGCTAATCTTACTGCCTGACAGCATTAAACTCCACACAACCTCTACGCGTCATTCCATGACACATGCGCAGGGTGTGCCGTGTTAAAGTGTACACACTCACTGTTCGGGCATTATCTGCGACAGGAAGTCTCAAAGTTTGTTCCGAAAGTTACACATGTTAACATGGGCAGCATTTGTCACACGTGAAATGTGCAAGCGATATTCAGACGTGTGTGCTGCAGTATGCCAACGCCAACTGATGCAAGTGTTCTCCATATTCTTGTTGCCTGCCAACAGATGTCGGTACAAACGCTCCTTTACTTATCCCCATGGGAAAACTGGCGGGGTGTGACATCAGGTGAGCTGGCTCTCTCTGAGATGGACCAGCACGGCCAGTCCGCCAGTAGAGAGAAGTAGTTCCTCCACCTATTCAAAATGTTGTGGGAATCTGCAAGCAGATCACCATTCAATTTTGCCAAACTAGAGGGTAATTTTAGGTACGTGAGGCCACCCCACGGGTATGAAACTGTTTAAATAACAAGCTAGACGCAAGCTATTCTCTGCAGTACAAGCCCAGATGCGTGTGTCCGCGGAGTTTAAGGAAAAGCCCAAGCACGTGATTCCCCCTTTACAATCTGCCCATAGTATTCACAGTGCCTCTTATGTTAATTTAAACTGAAATGACACCTTAATTAGGTTCAGTTAACATTAAAATACATTTTGATTTTAAATTAAATTCACTAATGACACTTCCCACGCAGCTATTGGAACTGCATTAGAACAGTAACACATATGCTTGTTTGGATATACGTCATTTATAATTAGTGAATCTGTCGGTAATTGTGCAACAAATGGAACATTGGGAAGAAACGCGAAGTCTCGCTTGAAGATGCGGACGTTGTTCTCCACAACGCTCGTACCTGCCTGACCGTGATGGATGTGATGGTTCGCAGTCTGATAGAATTTCGCCGACGTTTCGGAGGAAGGAACTACCTCCATATTTAAGAAGGGATAGTAATCTAAGAAAGCAGTTAGCAAGAAAGTAGGAGCAAGCATAAGTCAGCTACCACACTGCTTATCGCAACATCCTAAAGGGCACTACTCCTTTGCCAGCAGTTGTCGCTATTCTAGCTACAAAGACTGAACACCAGAAGGAAGTTTAGAACGTTAAACTGTATCCAAAATTTCCGGTCCGTTTAATGAATAAGTAATACTTCCGACACAGGTGAGCAACTTATCTCAGTCCTCATACGCGTATTTCAGATAGGCCTTTGTTCTATTTATTAAGTCCATGAATACCCACAACGAGCGACTACGATGGCCGACCAGCACACAAGAGAACTCCCGTCCCAGCAAGAACATTCAAGGCGACCACAACCAAGAAACCAAAACAGAACCAAAGGCAACCACGTGCAACCCAAGGACGCCCAAATATATAACTGATGGTAACACACATAACCGAAATAACCAAAGGTAACCATATGTGTGCAATACTGTCCTTAATCACAACAACCTGCACACCTGCAGATGGCCAGCGAGGCCGAATAAAAGAATAGGGAAGGACGTCGCACATCGACGGCACAGATCACCACAGTGCAACAGGATGCTGAAATATAATTTAAAACAGATAACTTCTGACAGTAAAACTGTTAGCGTCCTGTCTGCGGCCACTGTGCAGCAGAGAAGCCTCAAGTTCAAGTTCTTACACACTGCGTCTCTGCGGACCAGGGTACGTCGTGACTTACAGGGGCAACCTTGAGCAAGAAAATTCTCTGTAAGTGTATCTGAATAGCCGATCACAGAGGTCCGCTCGAACAATGGGATCGTGGGTTCGAATCTCACTCAAGGCGAGGATGTCTGCGTGATCCTCCTCCAAAGGGTCCTACCAATTTTTTTTTATTTCCCTCCTTCATTGACAATCAGACTGTACAATCTGTAAGTCAATGTGCTGATTGGTGTACAGTTTAATAAGTATTTATTGTACACTCTTCTGGTGTGTACGGAATAAACATCCAGTGGTGTTTTCCTCAGCTCGTTAGATCTGATGGCAAACTTCTTCATGAGGTTGTAGTAGTGGTTGAAGGAGTGGGTTGGAGTGATTTTCTAGTTTGTTGAAGTACTCGGTGCTGTTTTCTCGGATGACTTCTGTTACGTAAGGAGTTTTTAGATCTGTGTGTAGGGTGCGGTTGGATACATACCGTGGTGCGTTCGTGATGGATCGGAATATTTTGCACTGGGCACGCTGTATAATGGCGATGTTGGATTTGCTGCGCAGCCCCAGAGTTCTATGCCGTATGTCCACATAGGCTTGATGACTGTTTTGTAGATTAGTTACTTGTTTTCGATTGAAAGGTGGGATTTTTCTTCCTATGAGCCAGTTGAATTCTTTGGTTTTTTGGTTCATCTGTTTTCTTTTCTTGATTATGTGTTGTCTGCGGTTTAGTTTGTTGTCAAAGGTTATTCCTAGGTATTTGACCTGTTCTTTTGGTTGTATGTTGATGTGATTTATTTGCACTGGGGGCACGTGCCTTTTCGGAGGGTGAAAGTTGTTTGTGTGGAATTTGATTCGTTTACCTTGATTTTCCATTTGTTCAGCCACGCTTCTATGAGGATCAGATGATCCTGCAGATGAGAGGAGGCTGCGGTTGGATTGCCGTGGGTGGCGAAGATAGCAATGTCATCTGCAAAAGTTCCTATTGTAGTTTCTTTTGTTGTGGGTAGATCATGTGTGTAGAGAGTGTATAGTAGTGGACTTAGTAAGCTTCCTTGGGGCACCCCTGAGTGGATTGGTAGGCGGTTGGATATTTCCTCATTGATTTTGACTTCGAAAAATCTTTCGCTTAAATATGACTTGAGTAGGAAGAGTCTGTTTATTTTGTAAAGTAAGCCAGGATGCCAGACTTTGTCAAAAGCCTGGGCTATATCTACAAATGCTGCTGTGCAGTACTGTTTGTTATGGTATTTGCTGTGCAATGGCTTTGTTGGATGGTTGAGTGAGCTCGCCGAAAGCCAAACTGATGGTTTGATATTCATGTCTGTGGGTTTGATTCTTGGTTTATTTTGTTGAGTGTTAGTTTTTCGAGGACTTTTGAAATTGTAGGTAGAAGGCTTATTGGTCGGTAGAATGTGACGTAGGCTGGATTTTTGCCTGGTTTCAAGATCATTATGATTTGGGCGTTGTTGAGCGGACGAGGCCAATAGTCCAGCCTGAGTATGGCGTTGAATATGTATAGAAGTTTTATTTGGCCTTTCCTTGGTAAATGTTTTAGTATTACGGCTGTGATGTTATCATGGCCCGGTGCCTTTTTTGGTTGTAGAGTGTTTATTGCTTCTTGCATTTCCTTTAGGGCAGAGAGGTTTGGTCCTTAGTGTCTTTTTATGGGTTCATTTAGAAGTGAGTTTACTTCTTGTACTTGATTGTTGTTGTGTGGAGTGAACACTTCCTGTAGATGTTGCGCAAATAGGTCGGCTTTTTCTTTGTCGCTTCTTGCCCAGTTTCCTGGGGCTGATGTGAATTTGTGGATTGTTGGTGATGCTGATATGGGCTTCCTTTTGTTTGTTATTGGTTTCCAGATGGAATTGTCTTGTCTTCTGAGGCTTGCGATAAGTTCTCGAGTGATTCGTTCTTTAGTTCTTGTAATTGCGCTTTTAGCTTATTTGCTGATTTTGTTGTATTTTTCTCTGTTTTCCGGAGTGTGAGGCCTCTGCCAGGTTGGTCTAGCTCTTCTCTTTTCGGCTATTAATTTTTTTATTCTTAACGGTATGTTATTTGTAGGGTTCTTTGGATCATTTATGGGGGTTGCTGTTTTGGCGGCTTCTTGTAGTAAGATGATGAAGTTTTTACATTCGTTTTCTATAGTTACTGTTTTCCAGGAAACGGATAGGGCAATCTTTGCAGAAGAACAATCATTGTTTAGATCTGTTACCTAGCAACGACTAGTGTGAGCAGGCATAGAAGACTATTTATGTGTTATAATTACAGTAATCTTGCAAAATATTATAATTATTTATAGTTACGACTAGCAAATGTCCAATAAATTCGTTCGCCGATCCAAACCCGCATCTCTAGTCACTAATACAAAAAAAAAACAATTTATATAATGTTTATCTTACATTATAACTGTCGACACATATACGCATGGTGCACATGTTTCGTTTGGAACAGTGTTTCTTTTGGCAGAATATTTAAGCTGGTAAGTTTAAGTCGGCACAATTTTTAATTTAGAAGGACTGAGCCCTCGAAATATTTTCATTTGCAAAATGTGTCAATCCGCAAATTATTTTAGTCTGTGGAAAGTTTCGGCAGGAAAATATTTCGGTTTGCGAAACAGTGTACATCTGATATCTGCTGGAGACCTCTACGGCAAAATGCCGTTCCGTGATCCGTGGACGCCAGGTCGGATTTGTGTCGCCTCGCCTCCACGCGACGTGGGTTTCATGTGACGTCACTTGAGTGCACTACCGCCATTCGTTGCTTCATTCAGATGACGTGGTGAAACATCTAGAAACTTTTAAAAACTTTACAACACCATGAAGCTGCTGTGATTGTGAAACGTTCGACTTTTTGCGTACTGTGCATTATAGGATATAAGTGTATGTATTTTAAATCAAAACACCTATTGTGATGGTAGTTTCCAGTTTGTAATGATGTTCCCTCTGAAGATGGCCCGTAAGGACCGAAACATGTAAGGGAGATAAGTTTTAACATAGTAAAAACATATGTCACATTGGACGGAGTGGTTTGTATTTATAATTGTTAGTGTGACGCACCAGAATGAAACAAATCAAAAGTACATCAGCTATTTGCAAACTTCATGAAAGCCTATGATTCAGTTAGAAGGGAAGTATTGTACAATATTCTGGTAAAGTTCGGGGTACCCATGAAACTATTTAGGTTAATTAAAATGTGTTTAAACGAATCGTATAGTAAAGTCCTTGTAGGTAAATATTGACTAATAAATTTCCTATCCAGAATGGTCTAAATCAAGGAGATGCTTTATCTCCACTCCTTTTCAACTTTGCTTTAGAATACGCCATTAGGAAGGTCCAGGGAAACCAGGTGGGACTGAAATTAAACGGGACACTTCATCTGTTGGCCTGTGCTGACGATGTGAATCTACTGGGTGGTAATGTACATAGATACCATAGAGAAAAACACACAAACTTTAATTGACGCAAGTAAAGAAGTTGGTCTAGAAGTAAACACAGAGAAAACTAAGTATATGTTGCGTCTCGTCACCAAAATGCAGGGCAAAATCGTGATAAAGATAGGAAACAGATGTTTTGAAAATGTGGCACAGTTCAGATATTTTGGAACAACGATAAGAGATCGAAACCTGATTCAGGAGGAAATTAAGAGGAGATTGAACTCGGGTAATGCTTGCTACCATTCAGTCCAGAACATTTTGTCTTCTCGTCTGCTGTCCAAAAACATAAAAATTAGAATACAGAAAACTATAATTATGCCTGTGGTTCTGTATGGGTTTGAAACTTGGTCTCTGACATTAAGGGAGGAACACAGACTGAGGGTGTTTGAGAACAGGGTGTTGAGGAGAATATTTGGACAGAAGAGAGATGAAGTGACAGGAAGTTGGAGAAAACTGCATAATGAGGAGCTTCATAACTTGTACTCTTCTCCAAGTATAATTATAATGATCAAGTCAAGGAGGATGCGGTGGGCAGGGGATGTAGCACGAATGGGAGAGAAAATGAATGCATATAGGATATTGGTGGGAAAGCCAGAAGGAAAGAGACCACTTGGAAGACCAAGACGTAGGTGGGTGGATAATATTGAAATGGATCTTAGAGAGATAGGAAGGGATGGTATGGATTGGTTTGGTCTGGCTCAGGATAGGGACCAGTGGAAGGCTCTTGTGAACACGGTAATGAACCTTCAGGTTCCATAAAATGCTGGGATTTTCTTGAGTAGCTGCAGAGTTGGCGGCTCCTCCAGAAGGGCACAGCTCCATGAGTGAGTAAGTAAGTAATAGATCATCCTCGTAAGCTTCAGTTTTCGATAAGATTACGTAAAAGAAACCGAGCGCTTCAGGTTTGTTTGGCTGAGTGTGCACTCCTTTATTACACGTATATGTTTCACTCGAAAATCTATCAGCTTCGTTCGGCGACAAAGCGTGTGACATCTTTTGGGGAAATACCTTTCCATCTTGGCCCGAAACAAAGGTCCTTATGTTTCTGAGTCCCTGCAGACGTAGGCTGAGTAACATCTAACAAATTTGTGTTCCTATGGGTATGACCTCTTTCTTTTATCTCAACGCCATGAAATCTCTCACTGGTCGTAGCCATGAATACACACTTTTGCGCTTTTACGCGTCTTCTTACAGAAGTGGCACAAAATGAATGCTTAACGGTTAGGTGTTTTTTATATCTCCGAAAAAACTGAATATATTGCAACGTATAGACCCACTGTAAGGCACCTGCTTGATTATCACTTTCCCTCGGAGACAGATTCTTGGTAAACAGCCCGTTGCTAGGTGAACATGTTTCAACGAATACGCAACAATGATGGATATCCACTCCTAAGTAACGGACGTATTTCGAGGCCGCGCCATAGCTCAAGCGGTTGGTCGCTGGCTTCCCACCGCGGCAGCCCGGATTCGATCACGGGTCTGGTCAAATGAGATTTGTGGTGGACAAAGTGGCGCTGGGGCAGGTTTTCTCCGAGTATTTCGGTTTCCCCTGCCAATCTTCATTCCACCAATTGCTCCACAATCACCCTCACCTATCATCTGGGGCTGGTACAATAGGCCAAAAGTGGCCGCAGTACAAGGGACTTAGTCCCAACCCACTAGCAATTAAAAGAATAAGCGGACGTGTTTTCTACAGTCAATCTAACAACGTAGAGACTGAATCTGCCTCCCCCGACTACTCATGATGCCCTCAGTGAACAATCATAAACCTGGAGCGTATGAGCTACTGACACGAGCGTAGTGCCCATTCCTCTGCGTTTTACTTCATGTGCTACGTTACAGAAACTTGGAGTACATGTGCACATCTACAGTGTTCAAGCTTGCAGCTGCATTTGACTGGTAAGATGGTTAGCAAAGTAGCAGAACAAATGCCATTCTTGCTCGGATGCAAACACGTTTTTATGAAAGCTTTACCATTTTCCGCTGCAGTCGAAGGAAAATTGACTTTCCCTTACGATTATACAAACTGACAAGCTACAAGGTCCGGGCCCCGCTTTTTGCTTATTCGGTTTCTTGCTCCTTTAAATTCAATCGAGTTCATCTCCCCTCCGCGACGTTCCCAGAATTGCAGGCTCATTTTGCTAGCTACAAGATTGACGGTTGGACGCAACCGTGTAAAAGTGACTGAGCATCCGATAAACATGGGTTTCATTTGCACTGCTTTGCCTCCGGCGTCGCTGTGCGCTTAATTGAGCTGGGCTTTCAAATGTCCGGTATCTTGCTGCGCTCACTCTACCGCGCAGGGCTGAACTGACCACAAGGTCTGTGCTGCCCATATTCCACCTATGACAGTGATGAAGATCCATACATCTACACGTCCTGCGTGAATTTGGCATTGACACGATCTTCACGTGAGCACCCGAGCTGCATGTCCCCTACCCGGGTCCGGTATCAGTCTGAGGCTCTACGGCCCTTCCGTTGCGTCTTGGTCGCTCCTTAGCGTAGGTGGTTCAGGCACTGTGCTACAAGCCGGAATGTCGCGGTTTCGAGTCCCGATGAGGTGGATTTATTTTTCAATTCACCTAATCCTCCCAG
The DNA here is from genome assembly GCF_002891405.2 of Cryptotermes secundus. Classification (NCBI taxonomy): domain Eukaryota; kingdom Metazoa; phylum Arthropoda; class Insecta; order Blattodea; family Kalotermitidae; genus Cryptotermes; species Cryptotermes secundus. The sequence goes on along the minus strand of NW_019731571.1, from coordinate 522,592 downwards.
CCGCACTATAGCCCTGGAGTCGACTCGGTCTCTAACAGAAATGAATACCAGGAATGTTCCTGGAGGTAAAGGGCGGCCGGCGCGTAAGGCTGACAACCTTACTGCCATCTGGGAGCCTCAACGTCTCACAACCCTATGGGCCTTAACGGCCTATTGCAGGGATAGCTTTACCTTTACAATTTACCTATACACAGTCGCCAGGTCTCCTTGGACTGGGGATCAGCCCATCGTAAGGTCGCTGTCTACACACAAATCAACACAAACAGAATAAACGCACACGAGGCATCCATGCCTCATGATCTCAGTGCTCGAGCGGGCGAAGAAGGTTCAACCCTTAGACTGTGCGGCCACTGCAATTTGTATATGTGATGGTGGGATAGCATAGCCGGAATACCCACTGGCTGGACGACTGAGGGGTCGGAGTTCGAGTCCCGGTAAGGTACATATTTTCAGTTCACATTGTCGAGACCAGCTCTGGGGTCCACCCCGCCTTATATTCGATGGATACCATGGGCACTTCCCCGGGGGTAAAGCGGTAGGGCCGTACAGCTGGCCACTCGCCTTCAGCTAGTGCCGAGGTCAAGAAAATGTGGAGCTATGCCTTCACTCCCTCATGTCTTCATGGCATAGTGCTTAATTAGTTAAGCACAGGGACAACTTTACCTTTTACTTTTACCGTATATAATGGCATATGTATAATTAACATATAGCTTAAACGTAAGAACTTTCATTTCCTCCTGTACGTTTTATACATGAGATTGTACGAGTATTGTAATCGTAAAATTTCTAACTCGGCATTTCGATGGATTTGCATAGTGTCATCCTCCCCTAGTATGCCTCCCGGTATGCCCTGTGTCTGTTTGTACAGAGGTATCCTCCCCTAGTATGCCACACGGTATGCCCTGTGTTTGTACAGAGATATCCCCCCGTAGTATGCCTCCCGGTATGCCCTGTGTCTGTTTGTACAGAGGTATCCTCCCCTAGTATGCCACACGGTATGCCCTGTGTTTGTACAGAGATATCCCCCCGTAGTATGCCTCCCGGTATGCCCTGTGTCTGTTTGTACAGAGGTATCCTCCCGGTATGCCCTGTGTCCGTTTGTATAGAGGTATGCAAGGGCAGACGCATTTCCTAACAATAGGTTGTGGAAGCCAGCTAAATATTTCAGGAGCGCCGCAAAAAAATGTATATTTAAACCTGCCTGAAACGGACCCCTTATTAAACGGAATTTTGTCTTAAAAGGAAATACTTTCAGGTCCCGTGACTTTGGAGCTGAAAAAGCTGTTAGATATCCTGGATTAAACGGAAACCGTATAACACGAAAACGGAAGTCAAAATAAGCCTTTGTACGGAAATTTTCCAGTATTCCGGAATGCATCGTTTAGAAGAATTTTAGGCATCCTATACATTCTACAGAATCTTGTTTTCTCTAACTCTTAAATTCAGTTTTTAATGCTACTGCACTGCCTGAACTGAAATTCAACTGAACTGTTTGCCCCTCCCAGAAATTTTAGTAATGGCTCTAGGCCTGCATTTTTACTTTAGTCTAGCAGTTGTCTTCATGGCTACGGAGATAAGAGCGGTGCTTGATCTTATCACAAGAGTAAAAGTGATTCATGCGAGTGAGCGAGATAAATTGTCTGTTAAGCAGATCATGAAGATGTTTAACGTCGGTAAAACTCAAGTGTATGAGATTCTAAGGAAGAAATCGGAAATTTTGAAGCGGTGGGAAAATTGTGCTAATGGAAAAATAAAAAGAGAACTTAAGAAAAACTGAAAACGAAGACGTTAATGAATAGTGTGGGAGTGGTTTGTCAGTGTCAGGGCGAAAAATCACCGCGTGGCTGAAAAGGTTCCTGAAAAACTTGGGAAGACTGAATTCAAAGCATCTGACGGATGGTTGGAGAGTTTTCGCAAAAGACATCAGATAGTTTTTAAGGAAGAAAAAGAGGAAATTGACATTATGATAGAAGAAAAAATTGTAAAGTGAAGACGTACCAAGATGCTGTCAAAAGTTTAAAGGAACTGCAGGAATTTGCCGTACAACGGAATGATTCAGACATGCATAATGTAATTTCTCAAGCTAAAGAGTTTGTGGAAAGTCAGACAGCGAAGAGAGTAAAATGCGTGCAAAAATTCTGCTTGAGTTCGGGTAAAATTACAAAAAGTGAGTACTGTAATGTTTTTATTCAGTGTAATGTCTGCATGTATTCAATGATTATAGTGTGAATAAATTAATGAGTACGGTCTTTTATTTTTCTCACATAGTACTACAGATTTTGTAACGCTTAAGGGAACCATGTCAGCCCTGTCGGATTCATTGACTGCAAGTAGACTTAACAGTCGCGCAGTCTATGGCAGGAACCTTTTTCGCCCGCTCGAACACTGGGATCGTGGGTTCGAATCCCACTCGATGCATGGATGTCTGTGTGCGTTTATTCTGTGTTTGTGTTGCAACTTATGTCGGTAGCGGCCTTGCGATGGGCTGATCCCCCGTCCAAGGAGTCCTACTGACTGTGCATAGGATCAAGAAACTGAAAAAGCGGCCGAGGTTCACAAAGGCTGACAAATAGAGAGACAGGTAGATAGATAGAGGTTGTTTATGGTGTTCGATCCCTCGCGAGGTGGCCGACGGACGGCTGTCATCTGCTTGACGCTAATAACGTCAAACCTAGGGCTCACCAGCCCCGTCAGATATGGTTTCTGATGGGATGCTGTGTGGCAGGTGGCTTATCATCGCCTTCAAAGGTTTTCGGATTTGGGACAGAACGAGTAATAGGACATGTTATTGGCGTCGAAGTGGCATTTCACGGACTGGAAATCTGCCACGCCTCTCGTGATGACTCTGGTTCCATTTCTAGTGCTACGGAACTCAAAGCTTTCTCTGGCACACTTCAGTTGTTTTTGCAGCTGATTAAGGATAGTGATAGACGTTAGGATGACTGGAGGCGGCCTAGTCCAGGACCTGTCTCCTCATTTGAAGTGGCCTCAGTACCGGAAGCGTCGGTGTCCGTGTCCGCTGCCCTGAGAAGGGCGAAAAAATTTCGTGTGACGACTTCCTGGGGAAGGGGGGGGGTGGATCTTTAAGGTGGGCAACGTTCTGATCTGCCGCTTTCTTTGAAGTTCCGTCGGTTTCGTCCTGCTGCATTGTTTGCTCCCCTATGGCTTTTAATGAATTAGTTTGGTCTGCTAGGGTGCTCGCCTTGAGCACGGCCTTTATCTCGCGTAAAGCTACTGTATAAGTGCCACACGTGTCTCTCCATGGACAGCTTTGCAATAGTTCGCCCTGGTTCCTTCCGCAGCATTGACAATGAAAGCCTATTCCGTAATTTCCCTTACCGAGGCTGACGTGTGTCCCGCCACGTCCTCAGTGTCGCCCAATGTTAAACTAATGACTGGTATTCAGATTTCAGTGTAGAACATTTATTCTTCGAAATGTTTGGTGTCCCGGTACCGCGACATCCCCCATCTTCGATACGATATTAAATGTTAAATATGACGTTACACCTTCGACGGAAATACCAATCCTACACATAATGGCACCATAGCATATGGACCAATGAGGCTGAGGTATTTCATAACAACAGAATATACAAGTCTTCGAACAATTGGAAGAGAAAATATTGCTCTAACTGTAATGTTTAAAGACGTAATTTCACTTGAGCGCACCGCTGCCAGTCCGCATTATTCACAGCTGCAGTGTCCACTCGCACACTGCAAATACTGATCTCCTTGGCAATGATAATATTAAAGCGTTATCCATTTCTTTCTCCGCCTCTCTCTATCTGCCTATCCACCCATTCATTTATCCAGTCCTCATAGCTCTTATACCTAAAAGTTACAGCTATCCCTATAACAGACCGTGGAGGCCCCTGGGGTTGTGAGACGTCGAGGCTATATAATCGGCTCACAGATGGCGGCAAGGTTGTCATCCTTACGCGCCCACAGCCCTTTGCCCCCCAGGAAGATTCCTGGTACTGATTTCTGTCAGAGGATGCGTCCAATCCAGCATTATATAGTGCGGCTGCAAGGATTAGGTCAATTGAAAAAATCCAGTGACCTAAATCTATATTGATATTCCTGCATTATAGACTCAAGTAGACTACAAGGGATACCACATCGGGAATCGAACCCCCGGCCTTCCGGCTTGTAACATAGTGCCTCAGCCAACTACGCTACCGCCTTGGTTCAGTGCTGCGTCCAGAGGAAACAGCTTACACAGAGTGAGGTGTTGTGGCACGTCCCAAACAAAGAAGAGAACGGAAAGCACGTGCAGTGTAGCCTCACACTGGTTCTGGGTCTGGTGCCATGTTGCTCCCCAAGCAAAGAATGGGCAGTGCGCGATGGATGTCTGTTGCCTTTGTGTTTGTTCTGTTGGCTACACTGGAAACAACATAGCGGCTTGTTGCCACATAATTTCTGTCTATTATTAATTTAACCGTTATACAGGATATTAATTAAAATCAATTCACGAATACAAAGTATTAATTAAATACTTCTGTATCCTGTAGCGCAATCAAATAGCAATTGTATTTAAACATACCGATCAAAGAGCGCGTGGGAGTTAATTTCCTGGTAATCATTTCAGAAATTCATATTGTGTACGTGAAGCAGCGAAGCGCAGTTATTGGGGACACGCGTGACAATCAGCGGTTCGCGCGCCCTCTCAACTGCGCAGTGACTGTGGCTTCTGTATACGAGCATGTGGGGCACTGCTACAAGCCGGAAGGTCGTGCTTTCCATTCCCAATAATGCCATTGGATTCTTCAGTTGACCTAATCCTTGCAGCCCCAACGTGGCCCTGGGGTCGACTCAGCCTCTAACAGAAATGCATACCAGGAATCTTCCTGGGGTTATAGAGTGGCGTAATGATGACAACCTCACCGCCATCTGTGAGTCGATTGTCTAAAAAATGTGGGAGCCTCGACGTCTCACTACGCTATGGGCCTCAACAGACTGTCACACACACACACACACACACACACACACACACACACACACACACACACATATATATATATATATTGTCACGTGTATTATTGACTCGTAGACGGGGTTTGGATTGGCGAATCGATTTATTGTACATTCATGAGTCGTGAGTACTATTAATTATGACACACTAAAAATTACTGTAATTATAAAACGTAAAACAAAGTCTACTGATCTGTGTTAACCAGTCGTTGTCAGGCAACAAATCTCAAGAATGGCTGTGCCTTTGCAGTATCTCCACTATCCGATAAGACTTCAAATCACTTTGAACCCTTCTTCGACCTAATTCTTCAATGCTGATGAGACTGGAATCTCCTGGTCCGAATTCTCAACTGCTCTGTGGGCCAGTCGGCCCGTCTCTCTTGGAGTAACGCACCCATCTGGGGCTTCAGACCAGATCTTTATTACGCGTAACTGCTAACGTAGAGATGCAAGGTAACAAATATATTTAAATTCGGAATGCGAAACGAGCGGTGATGTTGGAAGACTGCATTTACCAAGTAGTGAATAAGTACACCCTTGTACAGCTGACATGAAACTTGATCTATCTACTTTAATCTCTGGAGCAATGTAAAATATATTGTACCGAAAATCGTGAAGCGTGAAACTCATTTGCACATTTCAGTTAATAACTGTAATGTAATTTCGTTTGACTGCAATTCATTTACTGCCGCAGAAATACGGCCGAAATTATACAACGTCGAATGAGTGTATTGAGTGGTCACTAATGTTGGATAAGAAAGGATTTGTAAGAAGTACTAGCGTATTATACTGCTACATGTGTTTGTAATCTGTTGCCTAGGAACGGGCGTTGTTTACAGAGTCATTGCTCAGCAACAGGGCCACACGCTACGTGTTGCTTCCATTAAGTTCAGCTACAGAGACCGAGGGAAGTGGTGCAAATTTTGCCCGGGATGTCAAGGTACTTGTCGAGATTTAAACCGTCCCTTTCGAAATCAAATATGGAACGTAAAGCTTATCGAGTTGCTGTAACTAGTTAGGAAACCCGTGAACGTTAAACTCAGACATAAAAATGGTATTCACATAAGCACCGCTTAATTAATTCTTGGCCACACTTAAAGATGTTATATTGGAAAGATCCAAGGAACCCAGGCGGAACTGGAATTGAATGGGGCACTTCAGCCTGTGGGCTGTGCTGATGATGTGAATCTACTTAAGGATAACTTCAATACCAAGGAAAATACAGAAATTGCAAGTAATGCTAGCAAGTAATTTGGCCCAGAAGCGCATGTTAACAACTCCACTAGAAGGCAGAAGAAAATAGACACTTTCAAAGTGAGGCGAAATTCAGATATTTCGGAAAGAGAATAACAAATCAAAATTTCATCCACGAAGAAATTATAAGGAGAGTAAATTCGGATAGTTAAGAAATTCTAGTGTTCACGTCTGCTGCCCAAACTTATAAAGGGACTATAATAATGTTTCCAGTAATTTTGTACGTTTGTAAGGCTTGGTCTTCAATGCACAAAGAGGAGCCTCATATCTCGTACTCTTCGTGAAACTAAGGAGTGTGAGATTGGTCGGGCATGTAGACGGCATGAGGGCGAAGAACACCAGAAGGAAGATATAGACGCAGTCATAATAATAATAATAAGGTGGACTGGGCTGTGTAGGGTTCTTGTTAGCACTGTAATGAACTTTCGTGTTCCTTCAATTTTAGGAATTTTTCGAGTAGCCGAGCAACCGTTAGCTTCTCGAGAAGGACTGGGTTCCATGCTGTTAGTTACTTACTGAGTTCGTAAATCATCGTTTGTAAGTTTCACTGCTTCAAATTGTGGACTGGGCTGTGACCCCATGTAGCCTTGTAGGCGAGGCTTAGTGTTTCGAAGGATCAGCTTGCCTCCAGGATCGGGGTGAGCAGGCTGGCGATGTGGTAAGGTTATGAATGTTGGTGGACACTTTGATGCAGGTCCGACATCTGGCCTGAAGCCTACCCAGAAACCTGGCAGCATTTTCACCCTACTCACTTCAGCCTGAAAATGGAGGCACTGCCTTTCTCAGGAACAGCGCGAACTTCGATGTCTCAATCCAGAAGACCACTGCAGCGATAAACTATGAGAAAAACGGGGTGAATGGGAGGTCCTGAGTAAAGCTGCTGTTATCACGATTGGTCCTTCCAGTGACCCCTCCATGCTCTTCCTCGAAGATGTGTTTAGTGAAAAGCCCGTGTCATCAGTGAATTAGGAGTCTATATGCGGCAGCTGTAATCTGATCAGTGTTCATTTCTCTGATCATGACCGTGTTCTCCCCCAACACACCTAATTAGCAGCAATAGGGTGTAATATTACATCCACTATTCAGTTCTGTGCAGTGGGGTGGACATAGCTCGCGTCCTGTCGACATGGTAATGTCTGTCCTGAGGAAATTGTGCTTTCAGTGTAATTCTGCTTTAACGTTTAACAAATCTGAATTTTGACAACCGCTTTCTCTACGTGTTTCGTATGATTTTCGTAATCAACGTAAACAGCCTTTACCGGCGGTCTCTGTGGGGGAGCCTTGCCGTGTAACCTGTGAAGCAGAAATACGTATTGCTATTATTCGTTTACTTTTCACAACTACGAAACTCGCAATCAATCAGAACACTAAATTCCTTGAACATTGTCTACAGTGCTTCGAAAAGCATATTTATTCTCATAAACACCGAGACTAGTGAGCACTGCTCAGGATCTAGATGAAACTGTGGTACCAAGCCGTCAGCGCTATGTCCCCCGGTTCTACTCTTCTTCTCTGCAGACCTCCAAGGGATAACGGATTGCATTTATGCAATTATTTGCCGATGAAGTTGACTCTGTGGGCCGCTGGGACACAGACTTCTGATCCCACTCTGGTCACTGACTTTTGCCTTACGGTTACGAACGTGACGCGCTGATGGGCTGCCCGGGATTTTGCGGATGGGTTATGCAGCCAGTGACGTAAGGCCGAATATCATCTACAGCTAAAGCTCTACACATTTATTTTGGAAGTGGTGGGTTCCAATACCGGCCGAAACGCGCACTGTCCTGACTGTATTCCTCAGAGCCTCTAGGCAAATGCCGGGACATTACCTAGAATAGGCTACGACCGCTTCCTTCCAAATCCTTTCCAGTTCTCCATCCGACATACTGTTGGCGTCGTTAAATAGCAAACAATAAAAGTAACCGTAAAAACAAGGAAAATATCACAAAACTTTCTGTATTTAGTCACCTTCTGCAGCAACAGACGGTTCTGGTGCTCTGTTGTAATGGCCTTCACATGGCACCATGTACTGTTACATGATTTTATATTACGTGGCAATATCGGACACTGTTTTGGTTACGATTTGGTTCATATTTCTGTAAATTCTGTTGTGTTGTTTGGAATTAGTACGTGTGACGTTGTGTGATGTGTTTTTCTGTTAATAATTAATATATAGAGAATATAATAAGCATTTTATCATTATTGCTTTCCGGTTGAATGCAATGTTGGTTGATATATTGATATTCAAGTTGAGTTGTCTATTTACTACTTTATGGATTCCCCTATTTACCACTTTTCAACGTCCGGTTCTGTTAAGAGGAACTCACGACTGGTCTAGTGGTATGCGTTATGTTACTAAATTTTAGGTATGAAGTGGTGAAGAGGCGGGGAAGCGGTAGGAAGGGGGTGTATAGGCGTGGTGGATGGGCTAGGCTGGCTGTTATTCTTCATTTCCTACTCTTCATTAGGCAGCCATTATTGTCGTATATGGGATTATATGTCTCAGGGAAATTATCATTGAAATGCGTGTTCCGCTTAGTGTGAAATCTCTCACGCGTATCCGCCACCTGGTCCTTCTTTTCTGTATGTACAATTTCCTTTGCTTTCTCCGTTGTTTCATATTCATATGTAGTGTGTAATTGTATGCTGGCCGAATTTGGAGTTTCGTCCCTTATTCTTTATATCTCTTATATGTTCTTTGAATCGTGTTTTAATGTTCGTCAGTTTGTCCTATGCATTTCCGTGGACAATCTGCACGCTGCAATTGATATACTCTTCTTAGATTTTACATCCGTTCCGGTATACTTTTATTTTTAATAAAGGTTTCATATTATTCTTGGTTTTATGATATTTCAATTTCAGTGTTCTTGAACAATTTTGTAATTGTTCTAGTCTCTGCCACCCCCCTCCAAAGCGAAGTGTGTATGTATGTGTGTTTTGTATCTATACATACACACAAAGGGCGTAACCGAAATTTGCGGAATAACTGTAGGCACGAATTCCTGACACCATAACAACACGTGTCCGCAGACAATGTATGAGTTAGAGCTGAGAGAGTACATTTACAATAACTTGCACACCTCGACACGTTTCATGGACCGCCGCAGGGGAGCTGTGTATAGTCTGACAGACACCCACAATGCCATGGTGAAGTGCCTCTTCGCTGTCAGTGGGACATGCATTCACAAGGGTTTGTAGGTGTCCCAACGTGTAAAACTCCAGAGGATTCAAATCTGGCGTGGAGCGTGCAGCCCATGCAGTGTCCTCCTCGGTCATGAGGACATCTCGCACAGGGCGGCGCGCCACCAGGCATGTACCGCATTCGTGCCAGTGGTACAGCTTCCAGTAGCCTTCACAGATCATGTAGAAGGTGCAAGCCAATGTGGCAAAACACGCCAAACATTAACGCGGAACCGCTGCTGGTGTGTACACGATATTCTTTCAGCTGTAAATAAAAAATATTTTCGGGCACATGTTGATATGGACAGTTCTTTTTGTTTCGTGGAACTCATGCCTAAAGTTTGTCAAACAGTTTCAGCTGCACCCTGTACACACGCACGATATATACTCGTGTGTGTGTATATATATATATATATACACACACACATGTATAGCATTGCCTCAGAATCTTTAGACGCAATTTGAATATCATTCCCAGCTCTTGCTTTTCATTGCACAAGCAAACTGTAATTTCTTAATTTGAATACGTTTCTTTCAATAAAATGTCAGCTGCTGTGATGCTGAGAAGGAAAGGACGGGCACTGTGAAGTGTCAACTTCAGGCAAGCTGATGACCGAATATATAACCGATGCGAGAGCGCAAGTTCGGGACGTTAACAATATATATTGTCGTGCATTACTGCTGAGTTGTATCCCGCACATGGGACCAACTCAAGTCTCTAAAGCTGTAGCCATATTTTTTATTCGTCGTATGCAGGGAATTGCACGCTCCATTTTCAGAGAGAAGCACAAGAGACATTGATCACGTACCAATGTTCGGAGCCTTTGGGAACGAGGCGCACAGGTGTTCAGTTCCGCTCACAGGCAGTGCGATGCGATCATCTGGACAACTGTAACTGCACAATTCCAGCGAATCACCTACCTCATGTGGCCATACAACTGGATGGTAAACGTACCAGATTTCAAGACATATTTAATTTCGTGGTACGATATTCTCAGATCCAAATGGAGTTGGTACACGTTCCCCATGTCCTTCAAACACTTCTCCACAGATGATTCCGTAGTCGAGCCACGAATGTGTGTGCCGGTATGTCTAGAAATGCAACAGGTTTAACACATATACATATTAGAGCACCTTTTATGTGTCTTTCCAAGGAAAAGTAAACATTTCCCATAACATTCCACGACTTACTGGCTGGTGCAGAGGTAACACCCGTGGACTCGTATTCATGAGGCTCTCGGTTCGAATTTCGACTGGGCCACACAAATATATACTGATGTTATTCGTTGTTTTCTTCAGACCCTACAGTCAAATGAGACAGTGCCTCGATTACGCCACGACTTTCTCATTACAGATACTTTTCAATTCATCAGCCAATTATTCAAGTTTTGCCCCACCATTCGATGCATTAATATCACCATCGTAAGGCAGAACACAAACAAATTTAAATTGAACGTCTAGCCCTATAAAACGGAAGGATGAATGAAGTGGCCAGCGTCTTCCCGTTATCAGTTGCGACAGAAACAGAGCGTCCGTATGTTGCTACTGGTACAGCAAACCTCGTCCTAGCTGCTCGTGCGCAGGTACTCACGCTGAAGCTTGCTGGATATTAGAGGTTCCACTTCTCGTAATCACAGTTCAGCATTCAATACTGAAGACTTACAGGTTCAAGGAAGCTCTTTTAATGCGTATCTTTCATGAAAATGACGACAGTTCGTGACAGAGAGACTATCATCAGCTAATCAACTTGCAAGCAGTGCGTGCTCATTCATAATCTCACGCACCACCATAACAGTTCTATCCTATAAATAGGTATGTAGTGGTATCCTGAGGTTTGTTCTATTTCGACATATAAACTAAACATCTATTATACAGTTTGAGGTTCTCATAGCGGTGAAGATCCTTATGCTTATCTTCTGAGTGGCGACAGAGTGTAGTTTGGTAAGTGGGCATTGACCTTTCACAGGAAAATACTGCTTTTATCTTAAGGTTGAAGAAAGCTTGGGCTGCGTCCGATTGGCCAGCCTTATGCTTCTTCCATAACATCTCCACTCGCCGGGTGCAGAACGTCACATCCCGTGTGACGCAGTGCGGCTGTTTCCGGCGGGACTCCCTCCTCTCAGATGACGAGTCACGACGTCAACAATATTATGATACTGCCTCTGGTTTTGTACTCCTGTGACGCCTTGTTCTTCATATTACGGGGAAAACAAAGACTAGGGGTGTTTGAGGACGGGGTGCGGGTGAGGAGGAAAACATTTCGCCCTAAGAGACAGAAAGAGACGACGTAGAGGACTGCATAATGGAAAGCTCCATAGTTTATAACTTTCACGAAACACACGGCCGGTCATGTAGCACGTATGGGGGAGAAGAGAAATAAATATAAATCTCTTTGGAGACTCTGAAGATGAGGTACCTCTTTGTGACGTAGTCGTAGATGGGAAATATTAAAATGTATCGTAAAGAACCAGTGGTAGGGCGTGTACTGGATACACATAACTCATTACAGGCTTCTGCGGACAACGTAATGAGCATTCAGTGTCCATAAATGGCACGGGACTTCTTTAATATTGTCTTCCACCATTCGTTTCTTAAGAAGGACTGTGTTACATGGAGTTGGCCGGTAGGTCTGGCGGTCTGGCGGTCTGGCGGTCTGTCGGTCGGTCGGTGGGTCGGTCGGTCGGTCGGTCGGTCGGTCGGTTGGTTGGTTGGATGGCTGCTTCGTTGGTTGCTTCGTCACAAAGACGAAAGTCATTCCGTGAAGAACACTAAATGACACGCCCCGGCGTTGTGGTCACGTCGGCGTTCGGTGAGCACAGGAAAATTAATTGTCCCCCCGGGAGGCCTAAATATTGCATCTATTTATTTTCTGGCATAGCTAATTGAACACATGTTTCAATTCAGAGCTTCTCTTCAGTTCCACGCAAAGTGAGATGATAAATACTTGACAGTAAAACTCACAGTGGCTGATTAAATCATATGTTTCGCTGAGGCTCACAGAAATAATGACCATTCGCCATTATTAACGGTGCAAGTGTTCGATCGATAGTATCAGGCTGGCAACAGTTCGACACGCGAAGCGTACTGGGTCCTGAGCTTATAAACAAGCTGAATGACCGTAAAATTCTACAGCGGGCACTTAACAGGACACATAAATAAAACGCCAATTTCGATGCTCTTCAAATTACTCTTACGGGAAGACAAAGAAGTCTACACCGCGAATATACAGTATAATCAGACAAGATGAAGCCCAAATAGAATTAATAGAGTATTTCTGCATTTATAAGCGGAATTTCGGGTACTGTAAGCTGTGAGTAGAAATTGTGGGATTGAATATTAGATCCAGTCTATGTGTATACGTACTGACAGTTTCGGTTGCCAAGTCGCAGGCAGTCGCGAGGTTCCTGCAGGATTTGTCTGACGCACTGCCTGGGAAATGTTCCTATTTCATTTCGCTGTCGTCTCTGCCACTCTCAGTCAGAGTCGCAGTAAATCATGCGCAACCGGTCGAGTCCTGTATCATTCAGTGTGTTTACGTGTTACGTAGGACTTACAAGAAACAGCGATTATTTCCAAACAGAAATAACCGGCTGATATTTGTAACGAAAGCTCGGCGTATTGTGATATGACGCCTGGAAGCCGGAATAGGTCATTGCTACACAACGGCTCGTTACAAAATTAACACGCGTCGCGGCAACAGAAGCTGTAGAATAGTCTGTTGTTAGACAACGACTTTCTACAAGTCGCCAGATACGTTTCGTAGCAACGGATAAACACGGAATATAACAGAGGAAGTGTCTGAGATGGTGATCTATATTCGGTTCGCAGAATGTGGGAGCGGGTTCGAATACCTCCATCGTAGCCCTGCGAGTCGTAGGAAGCGACAAAAAAGGACGTCTCGAATCTGAGAGGGTAAAATATGGTCACGAGTCCCTTGGACTCGGAACCGACAAAGACTGCGCTGACGAGGACCGGCAGTAATTGTAAACGACATACGTGTCCTCTCGGCAGACAGAGCGCCCCACATCAGCAAACCCGCAACTGTCTGACATTAATAAAATTCTGGTCGTAAGCCCCAGATGGATGCTTTATTCCAAGGCAGACTGGCCAACTGACCGTCGGTCGTAACATAAGACCCAGACTCGACTCGACTCTATTCGAGAGATCAGTTCAGTTCATTCGTCCTTAGTGAAGCTTAAGTGACCGATTCGTAAATCAGAACCAAGTTAGTTACGGTGGAAGTAATTGTAATAAAGTGCCAGCAAATCCAGTCATCTAATCGACCTGTTATTATTCGTCACTGAACCCCGGACACGTGACATTTTGGTGTCAGAAGTGGTTTCGACCATAAATGACAGTATTTTTTATGAACTGGAACTAAATTTTTGTATAACATTTAGATGAGCTTCTGACGTCAGAGGAAAGCGAAGTCTGGTCGGTGCATTAGCACTCACGTACACAGTGCCTTCCGCTTTCTGAAATCTAACCTACCAAATAATATTAATTTTATTTTATATTTGTGGCACAATATTATAGCCAGTGACCCCCTATAGTTGGATAGAAGTTCGTATACTTTCGGAGGACGTTACTACCTCCATCATCAGGTTAGAAGACTTTGCTTGATGTTTGGCTCTGAAGACTGAGGCATTAAGTTCCTCTCAAAGGGCAGTAAATTTTATCAGAATTTGGGGGTCACACTACAGAAGACTGCGTAGCCACCGCCGTGCGAACTTAACCTCAAATTATTTTGCTTTATTCATGAAAGTAGAAAGTTGTAACTTTGTTTGGTTCGTGCATACGATTATCTAACCACAAAACACTCAGGGGCACGCGGTAGCGTAGTTGGTTGAGGCACTATGCTACAAGCCTAAAAGTCGCGGGTTCGATTCCCGATGAGGCCATTGTATTTTGCAATTGACCTAATCCTTCCAGCCGCACTATGGCCCTGGGGTCGACTGAGCCTCTCATAGAAATGAGTATGAGGAATCTTTCTGGGGTAAAGGGCTGCCGGTGCGTAAGGCTGAAAACCTCACGGCCATGAGTGAGCGGACTGTCTAGAAAATGTGGGAGCCCCGACGCCTCACGACCCTGTAGGCCTACACAGCCTGCTACAAGGATAGCTTTGCAGTCAGGTTGTGAATTCAGAAGAGTCTCGGTTCAGATAGAAATACACACTCTATTTCTTGCTAATGTTACCACAGCAAACAAAGTTGTATATAAAAATTTACAGATGTAGTGTGTTTTACAACACAGAGGTTTTACATCTTGTGTTTAGAAATCTATAACCCGAAGCGCTTGCGTGAGGATGTGAGGTGAATGCAGTTGGTTGATGGTCTTGTTGAATGAGGGGCTTCAGTGCTGGCGCTGTTGAGCCCTTGGATTCTGCTACAAGAGAGGGAGTTGATCAGTAAGATGGATCATTGGGAGGATAGGAGATGGATGTACGTGGCTCAGGGCCTTGTCCAGTGGCAGGCTTAGTACTGACAGTTTTGAAGCTTCGAGTTGCACTACCAGAGTACTAGTTAACTGGTAAGATGAATCTTAGGTAAATAGATTGTAGGAATCTGAGGAGGATGAACTGGCTTGGGATCGTGTTTTGGCATTAGCAACGCTGAACCTGCGGGTTCCCCTCTCCCCCCCTTGACCTGTGTATCGTGCCTTAGAGGTTTCTCTGTCCGTTTGGAGCATTTAACTATGACCGCCTTGCTATGCTGCTCCCGATCTTTCACATATTTGGTATTGTGAGGAAAATTTCTTGACAGGTTCCTGTGAAGCCCCGGAGTAGGAAATTTGAGCAGAATTTCCATACATTTTGATGCACGATTTCCTCACTTTCCATATATAAATATTTCATGTATACGTCTTATAATGCGGAGCTGTCCAGTGCGAACCGTCCCAGGTCTGAGGCGTTATCTTGCTAACATGATCGATGGCACAGTCGCGTGACCCCCGCAGGTTGCATACAGCTCAACAAAACAGGAGCAGTTGCCATGGCATGGAACTACGGCCCTTATTCCAATGTCTAACATCATTATTGCCTTTTACTCCGGAGGTCCTGCATCTCGAGTGTAGAACCGGCTGTCTTGACTGAGGTGTCCGACGAAATAACAGGCCACGACATCTTCTTTCCACATCTGTTGTGTTTGGTTATTCAGTAACTGTCTTACAATTTGACGCTGTATAGGCCTAACTTCCGCTACCGAGAGTGTCATTATAAAAACCAGCATGTAAATGAACATACTACACCTACTCTCATAATATTAATTTCTGCATTTTCTCTACACACCCACCTACCCACCTACCTACAGCCCTTTGTTGGACCTTGGCCGCTTTTTCGATTCTCGGTCTTTTACACAGTCGGTAGGACTCTCTGAACACAGTATCCATGCCTCAAGTGGCATTCGAACCCACGATCCCAGGGTTAGAGCGGGCGAAGACATGTTATGCCTCAGACCGCGGGACCGCTGTGATCGACTGCATTTTTCTCGCGCAGTGCATTTATATGTGTTTTACGATTCCCATAACTAAAGAGCATTGACCTATCGGCTTTCTGTGCAGTATGAACTGAGTGCGTCAATATTTAGATTAAGTTCCGGTTACACAATTTGCTCAAGGGCACAAGCAAGGCTCGATCCAAATATTGCACGGGTCTTTTGAGGGAGTCAGTGCGGCTCGAGGTAGCTTGAGGCTTCAGTTCCCATTTCTCTGCAAGCGGTAAGTGTGACTCTGTCACTCCCCTTACAGCCGTTTGCAGCCTCCGTGGTATACATGTTGCTTATGCGCGCATTGCGAGTCCTAGACCACCCTGCGCGTATCGAGTGCAACAGACGTATCCTGGAGTTGCCTATGTGCGCATTGCGAGTCCTAGAGCACCCTGCGCGTATCGAGTGCAACAGACGTATCCTGGAGTTGCTTATGTGCGCATTGCGAGGCCTAGACCACCCTGCGCGTATCGAGTGCAACAGACATATCCTGGAGTTGCTTATGTGCGCATTGCGAGGCCTAGACCACCCTGCACGTATCGAGTGCAACAGACGTATCCTGGAGTTGCTTACGTGCGCATTGCGAGGCGTAGACCATCCTGCGCGTATCGAGTGCAACAGACGTATCCTGGAGTTACTTACGTGCGCATTGCGAGGCCTAGACCACCCTGCGCGTATCGAGTGCAACAGACATCCTGGAGAAAGTTCTATGGTCTGAAGTGTGTGCAGGTTCGCAGCTTCGCTCGCCCTTTAATTAGCAACGCATTTCTGTGAAAGATGAACTGGGAAGAAAGCGATCGGGTTCTGCTTAATGTACTCGTATTACTGCACAGGCCTGGAGGGCGTGATGAAACCAGTGGCACATCAGTGAGCATGCGTGACCCCCAAACGGTTTTAGACCTCATTGTGGAAATAGAGTACAATAAAATAACTATGGTTCAGTGAACTCACGTAAACGTGAACAGAACTTGTGACTATGTGAGAAAGAACTGGGGACAATATAACAAACCAGCGGTCTGGTACGTCACTTTTGAGCAAGGAAATTGAACATCACTAGTCAGGGTGTTCGTCAAAGAATTCGTTGATTCACTTTTCGTGAACCACTGTAGACAAGGACAATAGAACTTTTACTTTCCGACGGAGCGATATAATTTGGAGAAGCCAGCTAATGGTTGTTTGCACTCTCATAGGACATGGACCACTGAAGAAATTGGAGACCTTGCACGTTGCTCTCACAGAGGGGAAAGTTAGTCGCAGCCATTGACAGAGCAGAGCAGAGAGCATCATTCTACAGCACACGTTCAGCTGTAACACCCGGCATTACTTACCAACCTTCAAGCAGTATGTGTGTAACCTTTTCAGCACAAAGGACTGCAGGAAAGAGGGAATGTCAGACAACGACAGAACATGAATGCAGCGGAAGAATTGAAAAGAGTAAAGGAGTGTATGGATCAACGTATTTTGACCCTGGCAGTAGTTAGACGTGAGTGGCCAGCTACACGCCCCTGCCGCTTTACTCCCATGGAATAATTCCCTTGTACCTTCTGGATATACGAGTAAGACTGGGTGGGCTGGATGACGTGGAGAGGAGAAAATCCTGCCCCTACCAGGACTCGAACTCCGAACCTTTGACCCTCCAACCTTTAGTCAGTGCTATACCGACTGCACTATCCCGGCTTAAGAGTGAGAAAGCCTCTTGTGGCTGCGTCCAAGTGCTGACAGCTGGCGAGACAGAAGCGTCAAGTCGAGACGGTGTCAAGCGAAGTGCCAGAGCAGTACCTTAGATTCGGAAATACAGCATCCCACTAGTGGGGTTCGTTAATTGCAGGTCCTGTTCAGGACTGAACCGAGCTGGGAGTCTGTAGCCATTTCTACACTGCAGCACCCTGCAAGTCTGCGTGTGTTCACTGCTGCTTTACAGCATCCCACTAGTGGGGTTCGTTAATTGCAGGTCCTGTTCAGGACTGAACCGAGCTGGGAGTCTGTAGCCATTTCTACACTGCAGCACCCTGCAAGTCTGCGTGTGTTCACTGCTGCTTTACAGCATCCCACTAGTGGGGTTCGTTAATTGCAGGTCCTGTTCAGGACTGAACCGAGCTGGGAGTCTGTAGCCATCTCTAGACTGCAGCACCCTGCAAGTCTGCGTGTGTTCACTGCTGCTTTACAGCATCCCACTAGTGGGGTTCGTTAATTGCAGGTCCTGTTCAGGACTGAACCGAGCTGGGAGTCTGTAGCCATCTCTACACTGCAGCACCCTGCAGGTCTGCGTGTGTTCACTGCTGCTTGCTTAGACAGTTGCTTCTTGATTCTCTTCCGTCAACGCAGTTAGGTATTATAGAATGAGTTGACAGCACGGTTTATACGCTGTAATGAGTACCAGTCGTTTCCTGAGGACGTTGCTCTGCTTTCTGAGGATGTTCGTTTACTGACCGAAATTTGTAAAGACATCACACAAATATACATTTGGGTCACAAACGGAAGGTGTCAAATCATTCTGTTCCTGCTTTGTCATTCGAAAACTCTTCATTTTGCTCACACAATACATTTGCGTACTTCACGGGATTTTCAGAATAAACAGTGAATATTAACGTAAACGGGCACGATCTTGGTGAAGAAGCTGCGTGTTTTCTGCTCTGCATGAACTGATTTCCATATTGTTTTGATACATTTCAGATTTCGAAAATTGAATTTCGTCAGAATTCTTACTTAAACAGAATATTATTACAGGTGAAAGAATTGAGAGTACCCCAACATAGTCAGTTCTACGATGTTTACATCTCGCGACTGGAGCTCCAATGAATCCCCAGGGAGAAGAAGGGACTAACATTGAACAGCTAGAGCAGTGGTCATGTTTCCAAATATAACGAAATTTGCTTGTCTTCTCTGCCGGCAGAAACGTTTCTACCGTAGTTTCTCCTTTCCCGGCCAAAAAGGAAGTTACTGAAAGAATTTGGGAAACACCTTCTGCTACTGTTTGCACAGAAATATGAGCTGACTGTGTGTTTAGTGAAACTGAATGTTAACAGCCTGCAATTTCAGAACACAGAGACGTCGTCTCTCATGGCGTGTAGCTGCCCGCTGGGGATACCGCATACAGTGGTCAGAATATTATCCAAACGTCCTCCTAACACAGCTTATAAGAGCATGGGGCATGAGACAGAAGAGAAAGAAAGGAAGTTGGGCGGGGGGGGGGGGAGGTAGTGAGAAACCAGAAAATAGTATATCTCCGGGTTTGAAGGCTCCCAGGCAATGACCGCTCTTCCTTGTGGTGCAGGCAATGCATATGAGAGCAATTATATGGTATAGGATGGCCTGCATTATAGCGACATTTTATAGAGCAAAATGTTGACGTTACCAGGGGGAGGCTGCATGTGAGGTATGCAGTGCAACGTGAAGTTTGGGTAGGAACTCAGCATTTGCTCTAGGCTCGAGAAAACCACGAAGAACCTTGATCGCGTTTGCCGGTGGCAGGATGCAAACTGACTTCTGGCCAGCACTAACGCGGGAACACTAACAGTGCTCTCTATCCTTATTTTTGCTTTATTTGAAGAAAGTTTACAGGCGTTACATTTTATGTGCATTCTTTGTATGAGCACCAAACATTTGCGCACAGAATACACGTCTATACGAGCATACAGATATTTATATTGATGAATTCGGTTATCTGTTGGGGTTGTGGGGGAGGAATTGGATGTAAGAGCCTAACATTCCCTTCTATTTCCTGTTTCCTGTAGCGGACCGATTAGAGAATGCCGAAAGATGCCTCGCCCGTGTGTCAGTAAAGCAATGCGCAAGTTTGCCGCAGAAATCTCATTCCTAACGTTTGTATTGCCTGAGTGAACTGAATGCCACTCCTGCTTGCTGTACGTGTGTACTGCGCTAGTGGCACGGAGACAGCCAGGTCCTGTGGTTCCACACAGGCACTCTGTACCCAGAAGTCATTTCCACTATACTCACTTTAGTAATCAGCGCTTTCTGTGAACTTGCTCATCCTCTTGCATGCTACATGCCCCTCCAATCCTGTTGATATACTTGTATGCTCCGTAACAAAATGAGACCAGGTCTCCTGCATTTTTGTGCCTAGGCAGGGAGGTAAAGAGGGAGACAGCTGAGTAATTATGTACTTAGCAAAGTGACAGAGGGAAGTGTGTATTAATTCAGTGGAAACTGAAATGCATCAAAATATCTCTCGCTATTCTCCCAGTATTCTTCACAACATCATTAGATCAGGAAATCAAAATTCCATGGCCATTTTCTGACAATTCTAACGTCTAAATTCTTCAAATGAACGATCGGGCAAATTCTCGAAAACTTCTAACAGAATGATGCTACTCCCATAATAAATTGTCTCGCGCTTTTCCCATGGTCTTCCATGTTTCTCGCTTCAGGCTTGCAAGAGCTATAAGTGATTCAACCTTCCTCCTCTCTCTGAGGCTGGTGTCTGTGCTTCTGTGCTAACAGTAACATGTCTGCCAGAGCGGCCGCCATGTTAGCTGGTCTCGAGGGATGCGCTTTGAGTCTGTGATCGTTCGGTGTGGATAACTGAACACATTGCGTCGTGAGGGCAACGTTCGGCAGACACGGCCATCCACCGCTGAGCTAAGCTAGCTAGAGTTTCTACACCGCTTGCCATGTGGTCCCTACTTCGTGCTTGTCCTCGGATAGAGATGTTGCCTCTGTGCTTGCGTGTGCACCGTGGTGGTGACGTGTGGGTTAATGGAGATATAGCTCCACGCACTCTTAATCTCGCCACTAGACGCAGATGAGCAGTCAGCTTCACGCCCTAGGGGTATTGTTCCAGCAGAACAGCATCTGTTACTCTGTGGATAGGCGTTGGCTGTTTTCCAGAGCTGGTCTGTGAAGGCGGTTAAGAAAAGTCTCTGCACTGTAGCGAATCGAACCCCGATTCTCCTGCCGTCCAGCCCGTGGCTTAACCAGTATTCTGAGATTATCCCTTGCGAAACTTACAGCCTTTCGCTTACGTGCCGGTCTGCTTATTTCAAATGCGCATGTCGCAGCGGCCCTCGGAAGGCCGGAGTTGCTCCGAGAGAAGTTGCACCACAACTGACAGACGCTTTATTTTGACGGAAATGTTGGAGCATCAGTTTGTTTTAAGGTTCCCAGGCTTCGCTCACTTGTCCTTCTGATGAGTGCTGCGAGCAAATGAAGAAAAGATTGCTTTGGGAGCCGGGTAGTCTAATTTCGATTTTCTTAATTAATACCGAACTGCATTATTCGGAAAGATAATTTTATGGACCCCACAGCAAAATATTTTAATTCTAATTAACTGAAATCGGGACGGCTTCTGAAGCTCATCCAAACGTTTATATTGTCCCGTGTAGGGGGCAGGCCCGACGGAAGTGACGGCCTCTAGTTCGGATTATTGTATTTATTAGCACCTTGGTCAGTCTCTCTTAATCCCATTTAAATACAGCGCTATGGCTGCTTCCACAGTAGTCCTCTCGCCCGTTACATACAGACGCACACGCAAAGTAGTCCTCTCGCCCGTTACGTACACACGCACACGCACACGCACACTAGTCCTGTCACCCGTTACATACGCACACGCACACGCACACTAGTCCTGTCACCCGTTACATACACACGCACACGCACACTAGTCCTCTCGCCCGTTACATACACACGCACACTAGTCCTGTCACCCGCTACATACACACGCACACGCACAGTAGTCCTCTCACCCGTTACATACACACGCACACGCACTGTAGTCCTCTCGCCCATTACATACACATGCACACTAGTCCTCTCGCCCGTTACATACACACGCACACTAGTCCTCTCACATGTTACGTACAGACGCACACGCATAGTAGTCCTCTCGCCCGTTACATACACACGCACACGCACACTAGTCCTCTCACCCGTTACATACACATGCACACGCACTGTAGTCCTCTCGCCCGTTACATACACACGCACACGCACACGCACACTAGTCCTGTCACCCGTTACATACACACGCACACGCACACTAGTCCTCTCGCCCGTTACATACACACGCACACGCACACTAGTCCTGTCACCCGTTACATACACACGCACACGCACACTAGTCCTCTCGCCCGTTACATACACACGCACACGCACACTAGTCCTGTCACCCGTTACATACACACGCACACGCACACTAGTCCTCTCGCCCGTTACATACACACGCACACGCACACTAGTCCTGTCACCCGTTACATACACACGCACACGCACACTAGTCCTCTCGCCCGTTACATACACACGCACACGCACACTAGTCCTGTCACCCGTTACATACACACGCACACGCACACTAGTCCTCTCGCCCGTTACATACACACGCACACGCACACTAGTCCTGTCACCCGTTACATACACACGCACACGCACACTAGTCCTCTCGCCCGTTACATACACACGCACACGCACACTAGTCCTGTCACCCGTTACATACACACGCACACGCACACTAGTCCTCTCGCCCGTTACATACACACGCACACGCACACTAGTCCTGTCACCCGTTACATACACACGCACACGCACACTAGTCCTCTCGCCCGTTACATACACACGCACACTAGTCCTCTCACCCGTTACATACACACGCACACTAGTCCTCTCCGGGTGACGTATCTCAACACACAAATTAACGCTTCAAATCACTCCAGTCTTATAATCACACTTTAAATCTTCAGAGGCCGACCACGAACTTCCCGTCACTGTTTCCTACTGAGAACTCATTCACTTCTCTTCTAAGCTATAACAGTCACACATTAAATAAACTTCACACGGGCTACAAAGAAAACATCCTTTGTTCTTGACTCATATTTTTCCAGTGCACTCAACTGAAGGTTGTTTACAGGTCGTTCCACAGAAACGGCGATTCTTCTATTGTTGCCTTGCGTGTATTTGGTCGCGAGGTGTTTACCGGCCAGTTACCTAGCAACGCTCTGGCCAGCCACATTACAGTAACTAGAAACTCATCCTACGTCAAAGAAAACACATCCGTCTCCATTACTAAGAACAAGCAATTAATGGTCCTTAGGGAAATATTAGCAGTTTATTTTGAGAATCACACGAAACCAATAAATAAATTCTGTAGACAAATGCAGATATTCTGAATACCAAATCAGGCAGTAGCATCTGTATACGAAGTTGCTACTGTGCCTTAAATTGTCCTGTGGCATTCTGCTTTGAAACAGATCCTAAAAGTATGCAAATTTGTATACATTATTTCAATGAACTTCGGGAGTTATTTATTTTTGGCATTACTCCTAGGAATTTGTAATATCTGGTACACTCCCAATAGGTGGAGGCAGTGGGTGGGTTGTTCACTCGGTTATTGTCCCTGGAGTTTCTCGTTTGTTATGAGACTCTCAAGTGTATTAATTGTTCCTCGTTTGGCTGCAGAGCTCATGGCTTCAAAACGCTGTCACTGCAAAGTAAATACTATATGTTGGTGGCTATAGATGGCAGCTGTACAGTTTCGAACAAATTAACATCGTTCTGTATGAAACAACACAACTAGAAAGTTTATTCTCATTCGGTGAAAATATGGAGTTAGCCAGCAAAATGGCTTCCTGTTATTTATGAAACTGTGAACTTGTGAAGTTAATACATCTCGAGGACGAGTAACAGTGACGTCATAGACACGCATTCACTTTGAATACAGGCCGAAACAAAAACTATTCTTAGCATCCGCGTGCTTTTCCTTGGTCTCTCAGCTAATTTCGGAGATGTCTTGGTTAGCTCACAACCGCTGTCCAATCATAGATTTAGTTGTTACCTCACTACGGTTCCACTGCTACTGGTACTGACAGTATCGTTAAAGAGGCCCCACAAACAGCAAACAGAACGTCATTCGTTGTCGCAAAACAGACGTTTCTAACACCCATGTAGTTATCATCGAACCTTGATGTGTCTAACGTTCGTTAGACTGCCTATATATAGTCTCCGGAAAATGTGAACCATCTGTATTGCTAGCTGCAGCTATTTCAGGGACAGCTACTGAGGTTCTGACTCTGGAAGGCTATTTCTTTCAGCTGCATCTATGGGCACCGGGCAGGGAATGAAGGGGAGAGACGAAATAAATGACACGCAGAAGAGAAAGTCTTAACAACGAAAGGAGGGGAAATGAGAGATAAAGAAATATAAGCACAGGACTTGAAAAAAAATGATGTGAAATGGGAGTAAAATTTTCCTACAGCGCACAATTTATAAAGAACACGGGGTTTTACATTCTCTTGTTACTACCTCCTAAAATTGTTTACTTTGTTATAGGCGTTCCCAAATATCTGAACTGTGTCACATTTTCAAAACATCTGTTTCCTATGTTTATGTAATGATTTTGCCCTGTATTTTGGTGACGAGACAGCAACATTATTTAGATTTCTCTGTGTTTGTTTCTAGATCAACATCCTTACTTGCGTCAATCGAAGTTTGTGTGTTTTTCTTTATGGTATCTACAGCATGACTAGGGACCGGATTTTAATGCAAGTGCATATTTCTTTCTTGCAACCAAACAGTATGCTCGTTTGGATATATGTATGAATTACTTCATTTCTTAAATTTTGGACATGGTTTGATGATACATATAAATTCATATTTTGTCTGTTTTATAAGTAAGCATCATATTTTCAAAGATTTCTATTTATACTGCATATTTACTTTTTAAAATGTTTATTGTATATATTTTTTAATTTTATGTTGAAATTTTGAATCATGGTCGCGTGTATACAATTTTTCTTTTCCGTATTAGAATATGTTGCATATTTGACTCAACATTTCGTCATGATTTATGTTTGTGATGCAATACCCAGGACGGGACTTCCCCGATCCCTCTACTCGTAACTTGCCTCATCCGCGTACCATGAAAGTGGCCGCGAAGAGATTAGTCGGAAGCGTTCACATGTAGCCGCTATCAACGTAATACTATTAAACCGATAAGGGACTTCACTTATTTATTTCCGAAGTCTCCACGAGATTCGTTACGCTTCTTCATTTGAAGCTGGGAGCCATTCACATTAGTGACTAGTCTATAGTCACGTTTGTTTAGCTTTCTGTAGTCATGCCGAAAGTGAAAGTAAGTCAGAAAGCTAAATTACAGCTGTATCAGCGGGAGCTCGAAGGAGAGATGATAAGAACGGATAATGAAATTATTTATTGCCGAACTTGTGAGAAAACAGTTGGTTATGAAAAACGCTTTCAAGTGCTTCAACATTTGAACACTAATATACACAAAGAGAATATTAAAATTAAATCCGCGAAAAGTGCTCCTGTTCAATAATTGCTTAGTGAATTTTGTAATAATAGTTTTTCACAGTTTTCCTTTGATTTATGCGAAGCCTTTTTAGCGGCAGATATTCCGCTGTGGAAACTAATCAATCCTACTCTGAGAAACTTCATAGAGAAGTATACACAGTGCAAAGTGCCGGATGAATCTACTGTGCGCAAAAATTACGTGAAGCAGTGTTACGGTCTTACAGTTGAAAGCATTAGAAATAAGATTCAAGATAATTTTGTGTGGGTATCAATCGACGAATCACAAGATTGTGAGGGCCGGTTTATTGCAAATTGTATAGTTGGATCCCATAATAAGAATGAACAATCTACCCCATATCTTCTTGCTGTACAGCAATTTGAAACCACAAATAGCTCCGCAGTTTCCGAATTTTTTGTCAATTCCATGATTTGGCATTCAGTATGAGCGCGTATTGCTCTTTGTGACTGATGCCGCAAGTTATATGATGAAAGCCGGTACTGCTCTGAAAGTTATATTTCCAAATATGACACATTTGACTTGCCTTGCCCATGGGTTGCACCGTGTTGCAGAAACAATTCGTGCAAATTTTCCCCTTGTTGACAAGTTTGTGTCTTCTGTGAAGAACATATTTGTTAAAGCGCCATACAGAGAAGAAGCCTTCAAAGCTGTAGCACCGAGCGTCCACTTCCGCCAGAACCAATTTTAACGCGTGGGGGCACGTGGCTGTTTGCAGCGGGTTATTATACCGAACATTTAGAAACAGTTGTGAATGTCGTGAATGCATTTGATTCAAAAAGTGCAGCATCAATTCAAATTGCCCAAAATGTATTAAAATACGCAGAACTAGAATTCTGTATTTCAGCATCCCGTTGCAGTTGTTCACATTAGCGTCCATTTCTCTATATCCGTCTAAATTGCAACACTTATTTTACACTTCAATATATTCCTTAACACTTAACACTACATGTTCCGGCCTCAAAGGGCCATCTTCAGATGTTTTATTACAGATATTCAATCAAGACCTTGTTAAGACTGCTACATTGTTTCGCTGTTCCAATTCATTTTAAAAACCACACGCTGCAGTCCTTTGATTAAAACGAGATAAAATTCTTTTATAATTTGTTGTTTCACTTTACACAGGGTGTCGTCACTTCCGTAAAATATATTAAAATGTTTTCCCCGGCAGCCTGTTCCTCACGTTAGTTATCTGTAATTTATAGATTCCTATATTATTGTTGTTTTCTATTTGTTATTATCATTAGTATTTTTATTATGTTGTGTTTGTTTACTTCTTGTGCTCACTTTCTCCTGGTTTTCGTTTCCTCCCCAACGTGTGGTATTGTCTTTACTAGTGCCGATGCGGTGTAATTGTTCCTGTATTTATATGCTCTGGTTGTGAGGAGTGGGGAGTGTAATGTTGGGTTTGGGCGTGAGCTAGGAACTCCTCACCGTAAAAGTAAGCTTGGAGCAAGAATTGCCCGATTTAAATTTGCTTTTAATTGCCTCCTGAACCATAATTTGAATTTTTACTGTCGTTTCCTAAGATTGTAACTTTGCCACACTTTCAAACTCCCTATTGTCTATCTTCAGGATATGGTTTTGACCTACGTTCTTGTGACGATACATAAATATATACTTCCTTTTCTCTGCATTTAGCTGTCCGTCAGTCGCCTCAATAGCGTCTAATAAGATCAGCATAATTACTATTGATCAGACTTTTCAAGATGTGCAGTTTCTTCTTAAGAAATTTCAGGAAATCTGGCCTTGTAATTACTGGAATATATGCATTTCCGTTGCTTCAAAATACATGTGTATTAATATGGACTTGCTCCTCGTACTCTCGACCAATCACAACATTCAGTACTGAAGCAGTGCACAACTCGGGTTTCAAGGAGCTCTGGTAAATAATACAACCAACTCCATCGGCATTTTGTGTTGCAACGTTTTCATGCAGCATTTCAAGATTTTGCTGTAGAGAGGGGTAAACAAATGCAAAGATTATTACGTCAAGAATTTGTTTTGAAAAAATATAAAGTACCCAGGTGAAAGTAAAACGCCTTCAAATTTTGCATGAAACCAACAACCGAATGCAGGCTGTATTTTTCAGCGGGTCAAACCGCGCAGTAGTCAGAAGCTGATTCGAGTTAATGAGTGGGCACAAGAAGAACCATACAAGTACGCGGAAGAGCTTATGCAGATGAGGTACTTAAAGAGATCCGAAATAAATACGACTATCCCATGCCTCGGCCTTGCGCCCAGTTATATTCACTGTGCTGAGAGTCATCACATGCCGACGTAGGGCGTTGAGCCACTCTTAGAAATTTGCTTGATTCTGTTTTCATCAGATAGTGAGAACCCAAGTCGCCATACCTGAGATCTCAGTGAAAACACAGGACCCTTGTTCTGCACCTTTGCATACTCGAGGAACACACCCTCGTTGATGTTTTAGAGAGACAATATTGTCGCGTACTAATCGTATTCGGGGTTCCGTGACTAATAATAACGGGTTCTGGATTGCATGATTGGATTTATTGGCACTTCTTTACAGTGACAGTCAAACAGCTCACAGTCGTTGACTGTTTCTTACTGTCCATGATTTATTTAAACCGTCTTGCAGTGCATACACTCATTTATCACCTTCTCTCCCTCGCACTACATGTTTCGGCATAATAATGCCATCTTCAGGTGCTTACTTATCCACGCCAAACTAGTTCATTGCATGCCTTGTTCTCATATTAAAATAACTAAAATATGTATCTATCATATACATTGTC